>NC_069502.1:345253511-345335356 GCF_027579735.1 Bombina bombina | reverse complement strand
TGTATTTCTTACAGTGTAATTCTAGTGAAGTACCATTCCCCAGAATACTGAAGTGTAAAGTATCCATACATGACATTATATCGGTATGGCAGGATTTTCTAATCAATTCCATTGTCAGAAAATAAAAACTGCTACATACCTCTATGCAGATTCATCTGCCCGCTGTCCCCTGATCTGAAGTTTACCTCACTCCTCAGATGGCCGAGAACAGCAATATGATCTTAACTACTCCGGCTAAAATCATAGCAAAACTCTGGTAGATTCTTCTTCAAACTCTGCCAGAGAGGTAATAACACACTCCGGTGCTATTTTAAAATAACAAACTTTTGATTGAAGATATAAAACTAAGTATAATCACCATAGTCCTCTCACACATCCTATCTAGTCGTTGGGTGCAAGAGAATGACTGGGAGTGACGTAGAGGGGAGGAGCTATATGCAGCTCTGCTGGGTGAATCCTCTTGCACTTCCTGTTGGGGAGGAGTAATATCCCAGAAGTAATGATGACCCGTGGACTGATCACACTTAACAGAAGAAAACCGTTTTAAAACAAAACCGTTACTGTCTCTTTAAATGTTAAACAGGGCACACTTTATTACTGAATATGTGAAAAACTATGAAGGAATTATCCAATCTTTACCAAATTTTCACCACAGTGTCTAAATGCATTCAAAGTATTGCACCCCAATTTTCAAGCTGTTAACCCTTAAAATGCCGTTTTTAATTTTAACCCCCTTACAGTCCCAGCTACAGCCTTTGCTGCAACTTCACCAATCCCAGGGGGGTATATGATATCAAATGAAGCCTTCTAGGAACGTTTTTAGTGGATTCCAGACCCACACACATGCAGCTCCATGTACTGTACTCAAAAGTAACTGCACAGTAATGGCACGAAAATGAGGCTCTGCCTACTACAGAGAAAGGCCCTTCCTGACTGGGAAGGTGTCTTAACAAGTGCCTGGTGCTAAAAAACGTTCCCCAATGTTATAAAAGTGTGAAATTCAATTTCAAACTGCATATAATACTTAAATAAAGCAATCGATTTAGCCCTTAAGAGTGTCTACCAGTGTATAGCCCATAATAAGCCCTTTATTCTGTTTGAGACTAAGAAAATGGCTTACCAATCCCCATGAGGGAAAATGACAGCCTTCCAGCATTACACAGTCTTGTTAGAAAAATGGCTAGTCATACCTTGAGCAGAAAAGTCTGCAAACTGTTCCCCCCAACTGAAGTTCTCTCATCTCAACAGTCCTGTGTGGGAACAGCAACTGATTTTAGTTACTGTCTGCTAAAATCATAATCCTCTTTTAAACAGAACTCTTCAACTCTTTCTGTTTCAGAGTAAATAGTACATACCAGCACTATTTTAAAATAACAAACTCTTGATAGAAGAATAAAAAACTACAACTAAACACCACAAACTCCTCACCATCCCCGAGGAGATGCTACTTGTTCAGAGCGGCAAGGAGAATGACTGGGGGGGCGGAGCCTGGGAGGGACTATATGGACAGCTCTTGCTGTGTGCTCTCCTTGCCTTTCCCTTTGGGGGAGGAGAATATCCCACAAGTAATGGATGACGCCGTGGACCGGACACACCAATGTTGGAGAAATAAGTCAGCCATGTGGAAAAAATTATGCCCCAATAAGTTTTATCACCAATGTACCTCAAAAAACGATTAAACATGCCAGCAAACGTTTTAAACATCCTTTTTTAAAGAGTATGTATCTCTTATTGATAAGCCGGATACCAGTCGCTTCTACTGCATTTCAGGCTTTACTACATTACTTCAGTATTAGCAGCATTTTCTTAGTCAAATTCCATTCCTTAGAAAATCATTTTACTGCACATACATTAATAAGCCTGATACCAGTCACTTTTACTGCATTTAAGGCTTTACTTACATTACTTCGGTATCAGCAGTATTTTCTTAGTCAATTCCATTCCTTAGAAAAATATTTTACTGCACATACCTTAGTTGCGGGAGACCCCGCACGCCATTCCCTTTCTGAAGTTACCTCACTCCTCAGAATGTGCGAGAACAGCCAGTGGATCTTAGTTACTTCTGCTAAGATCATAGAAAACGCAGGCAGATTCTTCTTCCAAATACTGCCCGAGAAATAAACAGCACACTCCGGTGCCATTTAAAAATAACTAACTTTTGATTGAAGAATTAATTAAGTATAAAACACCACACTCCTCTCACGACCTCCATCTATGTTGAGGGTTGCAAGAGAATGACTGGGTATGACATGTGAGGGGAGGAGCTATATAGCAGCTCTGCTGTGGGTGATCCTCTTGCAACTTTCTGTTGGGAAGGGAATATATCCCACAAGTAATGGATGATCCGTGGACTGGATACACTTAACAAGAGAAATTATGTTTTCTTTCATGTCATTGGCAAGAGTCCATGAGCTAGTAACGTATGGGATAGCAAATACCCAAGATGTGGAACTTCCACGCAAGAGTCACTAGAGAGGGAGGGATAAAAATAAAGACAGCCAATTCCGCTGAAAAAAGAATCCACAACCCAAATCAAAAAGTTTTAATCTTATTAACTTTTCTACCAAAAACTGCTTCTGAAGAAGAAAAACCATCAAAATGGTAGAATTTAGTAAAAGTATGCAAAGAAGACCAAGTTGCCTCTTTGCAAATCTAATCAACAGAAGCTTAATTCTTAAAAGCCCAGGAGGTAGAAACTGACCTAGTAGAATGAGCCGTAATCCTCTGAGGCAGGGATTTACCCGACTCCACATAAGCATGATGAATCAAAAGTTTTAACCAAGAAGCCAAAGAAATAGCAGAAGCTTTCTGACTTTTCTTAGGACCAGAAAAGATAACAAATAGACTAGAAGTCTTTCTGAAATCTTTAGTAGCTTCAACATATTTCAAAGCTCTTACCACATCCAAAGAATGCAAAGAATTTTCCAAAGAATTCTTAGGATTAGGACACAATGAAGGGACAACAATTTCTCTACTAATGTTGTTGGAATTCACAACCTTAGGTAAAAATTTAAATGAAGTCTGCAAAACCGCCTTATCCTGATGAAAAATCAGAAAAGGAGACTCACAAGAAAGAGCAGATAACTCAGAAACTCCTCTTGCAGAAGAAATAACCCAAAAAAAAAAAAAACAAAGAAAAAAACTACAAAAAAAAAACTTTCCAAGAAAGTAACTTAATATACAGAGAATGCTTAGGCTCAAACGGAGGAGCCTGTAAATCTCTCAAAACCAAATTAAGACTCCAAGGAGGAGAGATTGACTTAATGACAGGCTTGATACGAACCAAAGCCTGTACAAAACGAATGTCAGGAAGATTTGTCCTTTCAAGGAACTTGCAGACAAACCCTTATCCAAGCCATCCTGAAGAAACTGTAAAATTCTAGGAATTCTAAAAGAATGCCAAGAGAACTTATGAGAGGAACACCATGAAATGTAAGTCTTCCAAACTCAGTAATAAATCCTTATAGACACAGATTTACGAGCCTGCAACATAGTATTGATCACTGAGTCAGAGAAACCTCTATGACTAAGCACTAAGCGTTCAATCTCCATACCTTCAAATTTAATGATTTGAGATCCTGATGGAAAAGCGGACCTTGAGATAGAAGGTCTGACCTTAACGGAAGTGGCCAAGGTGGAGCTCTGAAATATTGATTGGTAATCTCGCCTCTTGAGATTTCCAAACCCCCTGCGCTATCAGAGATCCCCAGACAGCTCCCCAACCTGAAAGACTCGCATCTGTTGAAATCACAGTCCAGGTTGGACAAAGAAAAGAGGCCCCTTGAACTAAACGATGGTGATCTATCCACCACGTCAGGGAGTATTGAACATTGGGATTTAAGGATATTAATTGTGATATCTTTGTATAATCCCGGCACCAGTGATTCAGCATGCAAAGCTGAAGAGGTCTCATGTGAAAACGAGCAAAGGGGATCGCGTCCGATGCTGCAGTCATGAGACCAAAAACTTGCACATAGCCACTGAAGGGAATGACTGAGACTGAAGGTTCCGACAAGCTGAAACCAATTTCAGACGTCTTGTCTGTTAGAGACAAAGTCATGGATACTGAATCTATCTGGAAGCCTAAAAAGGTTACCCTTGTCTGAGGAATCAAGGAACTTTTTGGTAAATTGATCCTCCAACCAGGTTCTTGAAGAAACAACACAAGTTGATTCGTGTGAGATTCTGCAGAATGTAAAGACTGAGCAAGTACCAAGATATCGTCCAAATAAGGAAACAACGCAATACCCCGCTCTCTGAAGGGCACCCAGAACCTTTGAAAAGATCCTTGGAGCTGTTGCTAGGCCAAAAGGAAGAGCAACAAATTGGTAATGCTTGTCTAGAAAAGAGAATCTCAGGAACTGATAGTGATCTGGATGAATTGGAATATGAAGATAAGCATCCTGTAAATCTATTGTGGACATATAATGCCCTTGCAGAACAAAAGGCAGAATAGTCCTTATAGTCACCATCTTGAATGTTGGTATTCTTACATAACGATTCAAAAATTTTAGATCCAGAACTGGTCTGAAAAAATTCTCTTTCTTTGGTACAATGAACAGATTTGAATAAAACCCCAGACCCCGTTCCAGATATGGAACTGGCACAACTACCCCAGAAGACTCCAGGTCTGAAACACACTTCAGGAAAGCCTGAGCCTTTACTGGGTTCACTGGAATGCGTGAGAAAAAAACCCTCTCACAGGCGGTCTTACCTTGAAACCTATTCTGTACCCTTGAGAAACAATGTTCTGAATCCAATGATTTTGGACTGAATTGATCCAAACATCTTTGAAAAATCGTAGCCTGCCCCCTACCAGCTGTGCTGGACTGAGGGCCGCACCTTCATGCGGACTTGGGGGCTGGTTTTGATTTTCTAAGGGCTTGGATTTATTCCAGACTGGAGAAGGCTTCCAATTGGAAGCCGTTCCTTTAGGGGAAGGGTCAGGCTTCTGTTCCTTATTCTGACGAAAGGAACGAAAACGGTTAGCAGCCCTAAATTTACCCTTAGATTTTTTATCCTGAGGCAAAAAAGCTCCCTCCCCCCCAGTGACAGTTGAAATTATAGAATCCAACTGAAAACCAAATAATTTATTACCCTGGAAAGAAAGAGAAAGCAACGTTGACTTAGAAGTCATATCTGCATTCCAAGATTTAAGCCACAAAGCTCTTCTAGCTAAAATAGCTAAAGACATATACCTGACATCAATTCTAATGATATCAAAAATGGCATCACAAATGAAATTATTAGCATGTTGAATTAGCTTAACAATGCTATACACATTATGATCTGGAACTTGTTGCGCTAAAGCCTCCAACCAGAAAGTGGAAGCTGCAGCAACATCAGCCAAAGAAATAGCAGGCCTAAGAAGATTACCTGAACATAAATAAGCCATCCTTAGAAAAGATTCAAGTTTCCTATCTAAAGGATCTTTAAAAGAAGTACTATCTGCCGTAGGAATAGTAGTACGTTAAGCAAGAGTAGAGATAGCCCCATCAACTTTGGGGATTTTCTCCCAAAACTCCAATCTATCAGCCGGCAAAGGGTACAGTCTCTTAAACCTTAAAGAAGGAGTAAATGAAGTACCCAAACTATTCCATTCTCTCAAAATTACATCAGAAATAGCATCAGGAACTGGAAAAACCTCTGGAATAACTACATGAGGTTTAAAAAACGAATTTAAATGTTTACTGGTTTTAATATCAAGAGGACTAGACTCCTCCATACATAATGCAATCAACACCTCTTTAAGTAAGGAACGAATAAACTATCTTAAATAAATATGAAGATTTGTCAGTGTCAATAACTGAGGCAGAATCTTCTGAACCAGATAGATCCTCATCAGAGATAGATAAATCAGAATGTTGGCGGTCATATAAAAATTCATCTAATTTATGAGAAGTTTTAAAAGTTACGTTTATTAGAAGGTGGTATAACAGACAGGGCCTTCTGAATAGAATTAGAAACAAATTCTCTTACATTAACAGGAATATCCTGAACATTAGATGTTGAAGGAACAACAACAGGTAATGGACTACTACTAATGGAAATATCTGATTTTGAAAGTTTATTATGACAACCAAGACAAACTACAGCCGGAGGAACAGTTACCACAAGTTTACAACAAATGCACTTAGCTTTGGTAGAACCGACATCAGGCAGCAGCTTTCCAGAAGTGGATTCTGATACAGGGTCAGATTGCGACATCTTGCAATATGTAATAGAAAAAACAAAATATAAAGCAAAATTATCAAATTCCTTAAATGACAGTTTCAGGAATGGGAAAAAATGCAAACAGAACAAGCCTCTAGGAACCAGAAGCAAAAAGAAACTGAGACTTAAATAATGTAAAAAAAACTGGCGCCAAGTATGACGCCCACAATTGACAAATTTTTTGGCGACAAAACGTCTGCAACAAACATGAGCGTCATAGATGACGCAACTATGTGAAAACTCTCTGCGTTAACTACGACGCCGGAAATGACGTCATAAACGTTAACAAACGTAATTTTCGCGCCAAAAATTACGCAATAAATTCTAGCATTTTTTGCACCCGCGAGCCTAACAGCCCGCAATTTAGAAAGAAAAACAGAATTTATGCTTACCTGATAAATTACTTTCTCCAACGGTGTGTCCGGTCCACGGCGTCATCCTTACTTGTGGGATATTCTCTTCCCCAACAGGAAATGGCAAAGAGTCCCAGCAAAGCTGGTCACATGATCCCTCCTAGGCTCCGCCCACCCCAGTCATTCGACCGACGGACAGGAGGAAATATATATAGGAGAAACCATATGATACCGTGGTGACTGTAGTTAGAGAAAATAATTCATCAGACCTGATTAAAAAAACCAGGGCGGGCCGTGGACCGGACACACCGTTGGAGAAAGTAATTTATCAGGTAAGCATAAATTCTGTTTTCTCCAACATTGGTGTGTCCGGTCCACGGCGTCATCCTTACTTGTGGGAACCAATACCAAAGCTTTAGGACACGGATGAAGGGAGGGAGCAAATCAGGTCACCTAAACGGAAGGAACCACAGCTTGCAAAACCTTTCTCCCAAAAATAGCCTCCGAAGAAGCAAAAGTATCAAATTTGTAAAATTTGGCAAAAGTGTGCAGTGAAGACCAAGTCGCTGCCTTACATATCTGGTCAACAGAAGCCTCGTTCTTGAAGGCCCATGTGGAAGCCACAGCCCTAGTGGAGTGAGCTGTGATTCTTTCGGGAGGCTGCCGTCCGGCAGTCTCATAAGCCAATCGGATAATGCTTTTAAGCCAAAAGGAAAGAGAGGTAGAAGTCGCTTTTTGACATCTCCTTTTACCAGAATAAACAACAAACAAGGAAGATGTTTGTCTGAATTGTGTAACAAACGTTCCTTCTTTGAAACTGGATTCGGACACAAAGAAGGTACAACTATCTCCTGGTTAATATTTTTGTTAGAAACAACTTTCGGAAGAAAACCAGGCTTAGTACGCAAAACCACCTTATCTGCATGGAACACCAGATAGGGCGGAGAACACTGCAGAGCAGATAACTCTGAAACTCTTCTAGCAGAAGAAATTGCAACTTTCCAAGATAGTAACTTAATATCTATGGAATGTAAAGGTTCAAACGGAACCCCTTGAAGAACTGAAAGAACTAGATTTAGACTCCAGGGAGGAGTCAAAGGTCTGTAAACAGGCTTGATCCTAACTAGAGCCTGAACAAATGCTTGAACATCTGGCACGGCTGCCAGTCTTTTGTGAAGTAAAACAGATAAAGCAGAGATCTGTCCCTTTAGAGAACTTGCAGATAATCCTTTCTCCAAACCTTCTTGTAGAAAGGATAGAATCTTAGGAATTTTTATCTTGTTCCATGGGAATCCTTTGGATTCACACCAACAGATATATTTTTTCCATATTTTATGGTAAATTTTTCTAGTTACAGGCTTTCTAGCCTGAATCAGAGTATCTATTACAGAATCTGAAAACCCACGCTTTGATAAAATCAAGCGTTCAATCTCCAAGCCGTCAGTTGGAGGGAAACCAGATTCGGATGTTCGAATGGACCCTGAACAAGAAGGTCCTGTCTCAAAGGTAGCTTCCATGGTGGAGCCGATGACATATTCACCAGGTCTGCATACCAAGTCCTGCGTGGCCACGCAGGAGCTATCAAGATCACCGAGGCCCTCTCCTGATTGATCCTGGCTACCAGCCTGGGAATGAGAGGAAACGGTGGGAATACATAAGCTAGGTTGAAGGTCCAAGGTGCTACTAGTGCATCTACTAGAGTCGCCTTGGGATCCCTGGATCTGGACCCGTAGCAAGGAACCTTGAAGTTCTGACGAGACGCCATCAGATCCATGTCTGGAATGCCCCATAATTGAGTTATTTGGGCAAAGATTTCCGGATGGAGTTCCCACTCCCCCGGATGGAATGTCTGACGACTCAGAAAATCCGCTTCCCAATTTTCCACTCCTGGGATGTGGATCGCAGACAAGTGGCAGGAGTGATCCTCCGCCCATTGAATTATCTTGGTCACTTCTTTCATCGCCAGGGAACTCCTTGTTCCCCCCTGATGATTGATATATGCAACGGTCATCATGTTGTCTGATTGAAACCTTATGAATTTGGCCTTTGCTAGTTGAGGCCAAGCTCTGAGAGCATTGAATATCGCTCTCAGTTCCAGAATGTTTATCGGGAGAAGAGACTCTTCCCGAGACCATAGACCCTGAGCTTTCAGGCATTCCCAGACCGCGCCCCAGCCCACTAGACTGGCGTCGGTCGTGACAATGACCCACTCTGGTCTGCGGAAGCTCTAGAAGCTTTTTTAGTGATTCTTAGATCCTCACACATGCATCTGCATGCCTTGCTCTCCAAAAACAACTGCACAGTAATGGCGCGAAAATGAGGCTCAGTCTATAACTAGAAAGGCCCCCAGACTAAAAAAGGTGTCCAACACAGTGCCTGCCGTTTTTTAAACGTTCCCCAAGATTATAATGCCAATTATTAGCTAGAATCTGCATAATATGCCCCAATAAAGCAATCGTTTTAGCCCATAAAAATCTCTACCAGTTTTTAAGCCCTTTATTCTTTTATGTTTGACTAAGAAAATGGCTTACCGGTCCCCATGAGGGGAAATGACAGCCTTCCAGCATTACATGGTCTTGTTAGAAATATGGCTAGTCATACCTTAAGCAGAAAAGTCTGCTAACTGTTTCCCCCAACTGAAGTTACTTCATCTCAACAGTCCTATGTGGAAACAGCAATCGATTTTAGTTACTGTCTGCTAAAATCATCTTCCTCTCACAAACAGAAATCTTCATCCTTTTCTGTTTCAGAGTAAATAGTACATACCAGCACTATTTTAAAATAACAAACACTTGATAGAAGAATAAAAACTACATTTAAACACCAAAAAACTCTTAACCATCTCCGTGGAGATGTTGCCTGTGCAACGGCAAAGAGAATGACTGGGGTGGGCGGAGCCTAGGAGGGATCATGTGACCAGCTTTGCTGGGACTCTTTGCCATTTCCTGTTGGGGAAGAGAATATCCCACAAGTAAGGATGACGCCGTGGACCGGACACACCAATGTTGGAGAAAGTCAATTTGAAAAATTTTCAGGTAAGATTTTTTTATTCATATGCATTTCCCAAAAAATTAAACTGACAGTCTGAATGAAGGAAATATACTGATTAACCTGAATCATGGCAAATATAAGTATAAAACATATATTTAGAACTTTACATATAAAGTGCCAAACCATAGCTGAGAGTGTCAAATAAAATAAGACAAACTTACCAAAAGACACTCATCTACATATAGTAGAAAGCCAAACCAGTACTGAAACGAGAATCAGTAGAGGTAATGGTATATAAGAGTATATCATCGATCTGAAAAGGGAGGTAGGAGAAGAGATCTCTACGACCGATAACAGAGAACCTATGAAATAGATCCCCGATAGGATGACCATAGCATTCAATAGGCAATACTCCCTACACATCCCTGTCATTCACTGCGCTCTGAGAGGAAAACCAGGCTTCAGCATGCTGCGAAGCGCATATCAACGTAGAAATCTAGCACAAAACTTACTTCACCACCTCCATAGGAGGCAAAGTTTGTAAAACTGAATTGTGGGTGTGGTGTGTATTTATAGGCATTTTGAGGTTTGGGAAACTTTGCCCCTCCTGGTAGGAATGTATATCCCATACATCACTAGCTCATGGACTCTTCCCAATTACATGAAAAACTATAGGTCCGAACCCAAAACGTGCTGAACCAACCACACCCCAGGGAACAAGTACCTCGTCTGAAAACAGGAGTTACTCGAAATATCCCAACTCCAAGGAGAACACCCCAAGCTGGAGTCCAGCACTCCAAAAGGAGCTAGAGCACAACAGAGTCACTACAAGACGCTGGAGCCCAAAAGTCATGCAGAACACCAAGACATCCAAGACCAAGGGAAAACATTGAGGACCAAGTAGACCGAAGAGAGTAGACAAGGGTAGAGCAAACCACAAGGCAACGCCAGTGTGCCCCTAAACGTCTCCATAAACACCTCCGAGTACGTAACCAGAGGAACCCACATAAGAAAAAATGCAAAGCATCCCAACCCCGGTAGAAAACCCCTAAGCAGAGCCTATCGTCCCAGTTAGGGAAAAACTCCCCAAAACAGGAAAAGGGCCACAGGCCCTCCCAGAAGGAAACCGCAAATAACAACAGACAAAGTCTGAAAGTACCTAAGGAGAGACCAAAAAGTCTCTAAAAGCCAATCAGCAGCAAGGAGGTCCTGAAACCTCCAAACCTTCACCCACGCAGGAAGTAACATTCTAAGTCCTGACAGACATCGGAAAAAATGTGTGTCGCAGCGGAACTCCACCGAATCCCAGACTACCAGCGAAAAAGGCTAATGAGGACTGAACCAATCCTCCACGCCACACAAACCCATTAGGTCCTTCCAGAATGCTCAGAAAAACTTATAAGCAGCCAGGCCGAACAGGCACCACAAGTCCAAAATAGGGACAGAAGGAACTAAACACAAGCAGGACTAGCCTGCAACCAAGGGCCCAAGGCCGGATATATTCACCCAGAGGGAGAATGAACGCCAGATAAACATAGGACCAAGCACGTCCTTTAGAACAAACTTCCGTAGAAGTAAACAGTGCGATCAAAACGTCGCAAGTATATATTCCAGAAAATAAAATTTCTGGAGGAAATAAAAACAGAATTTATGCTTACCTGATAAATTACTTTCTCCAACGGTGTGTCCGGTCCACGGCGTCATCCATTACTTGTGGGATATTCTCCTCCCCTACAGGGAAAGGCAAGGAGAGCACACAGCAGAGCTGTCCATATAGCTCCCCCTCTAGCTCCGCCCCCCAGTCATTCGACCGACGGTTAGGAGAAAAAGGAGAAACTATAGGGTGCCGTGGTGACTGTAGTGTATAAAGACAAAAAAAAAATTTCAACCTGATTAGGAAAACCAGGGCGGGCCGTGGACCGGACACACCGTTGGAGAAAGTAATTTATCAGGTAAACATAAATTCTGTTTTCTCCAACATAGGTGTGTCCGGTCCACGGCGTCATCCTTACTTGTGGGAACCAATACCAAAGCTTTAGGACACGGATGAAGGGAGGGAGCAAATCAGGTCACCTAAATGGAAGGCACCACGGCTTGCAAAACCTTTCTCCCAAAAATAGCCTCAGAAGAAGCAAAAGTATCAAACTTGTAAAATTTGGTAAAAGTGTGCAGTGAAGACCAAGTCGCTGCCCTACATATCTGATCAACAGAAGCCTCGTTCTTGAAGGCCCATGTGGAAGCCACAGCCCTAGTGGAATGAGCTGTGATTCTTTCGGGAGGCTGCCGTCCGGCAGTCTCGTAAGCCAATCTGATGATGCTTTTAATCCAAAAAGAGAGAGAGGTAGAAGTTGCTTTTTGACCTCTCCTTTTACCGGAATAAACAACAAACAAGGAAGATGTTTGTCTAAAATCCTTTGTAGCATCTAAATAGAATTTTAGAGCGCGAACAACATCCAAATTGTGCAACAAACGTTCCTTCTTTGAAACTGGTTTCGGACACAGAGAAGGTACGATAATCTCCTGGTTAATGTTTTTGTTAGAAACAACTTTTGGAAGAAAACCAGGTTTAGTACGTAAAACCACCTTATCTGCATGGAACACCAGATAAGGAGGAGAACACTGCAGAGCAGATAATTCTGAAACTCTTCTAGCAGAAGAAATTGCAACTAAAAACAAAACTTTCCAAGATAATAACTTAATATCAACGGAATGCAAGGGTTCAAACGGAACCCCCTGAAGAACTGAAAGAACTAAATTGAGACTCCAAGGAGGAGTCAAAGGTTTGTACACAGGCTTAATTCTAACCAGAGCCTGAACAAAGGCTTGAACATCTGGCACAGCGGCCAGCTTTTTGTGAAGTAACACAGACAAGGCAGAAATCTGTCCCTTCAGGGAACTTGCAGATAATCCTTTTTCCAATCCTTCTTGAAGGAAGGATAGAATCCTAGGAATCTTAACCTTGTCCCAAGGGAATCCTTTAGATTCACACCAACAGATATATTTTTTCCAAATTTTGTGGTAAATCTTTCTAGTTACAGGCTTTCTGGCCTGAACAAGAGTATCGATAACAGAATCTGAGAATCCTCGCTTCGATAAGATCAAGCGTTCAATCTCCAAGCAGTCAGCTGGAGTGAAACCAGATTCGGATGTTCGAACGGACCCTGAACAAGAAGGTCTCGTCTCAAAGGTAGCTTCCAAGGAGGAGCCGATGACATATTTACCAGATCTGCGTACCAAGTCCTGCGTGGCCACGCAGGAGCTATCAAGATCACCGACGCCCTCTCCTGATTGATCCTGGCTACCAGCCTGGGGATGAGAGGAAACGGCGGGAACACATAAGCTAGTTTGAAGGTCCAAGGTGCTACTAGTGCATCCACTAGAGCCGCCTTGGGATCCCTGGATCTGGACCCGTAGCAAGGAACTTTGAAGTTCTGACGAGAGGCCATCAGATCCATGTCTGGAATGCCCCACAGCTGAGTGACTTGGGCAAAGATTTCCGGATGGAGTTCCCACTCCCCCGGATGCAATGTCTGACGACTCAGAAAATCCGCTTCCCAATTTTCCACTCCTGGGATGTGGATAGCAGACAGGTGGCAGGAGTGAGACTCCGCCCATAGAATGATTTTGGTCACTTCTTCCATCGCCAGGGAACTCCTTGTTCCCCCCTGATGGTTGATGTACGCAACAGTTGTCATGTTGTCTGATTGAAACCGTATGAACTTGGCCCTCGCTAGCTGAGGCCAAGCCTTGAGAGCATTGAATATCGCTCTCAGTTCCAGAATATTTATCGGTAGAAGAGATTCTTCCCGAGACCAAAGACCCTGAGCTTTCAGGGATCCCCAGACCGCGCCCCAGCCCATCAGACTGGCGTCGGTCGTGACAATGACCCACTCTGGTCTGCGGAATGTCATCCCTCGTGACAGGTTGTCCAGGGACAGCCACCAACGGAGTGAGTCTCTGGTCCTCTGATTTACTTGTATCTTCGGAGACAAGTCTGTATAGTCCCCATTCCACTGACTGAGCATGCACAGTTGTAATGGTCTTAGATGAATGCGTGCAAAAGGAACTATGTCCATTGCCGCTACCATCAACCCGATCACTTCCATGTACTGAGCTATGGAAGGAAGAGGAACGGAATGGAGTATCCGACAAGAGTCTAGAAGTTTTGTTTTTCTGGCCTCTGTCAGAAAAATCCTCATTTCTAAGGAGTCTATTATTGTTCCCAAGAAGGGAACCCTTGTTGACGGAGATAGAGAACTCTTTTCCACGTTCACTTTCCATCCGTGAGATCTGAGAAAGGCCAGGACAATGTCCGTGTGAGCCTTTGCTTGAGGAAGGGACGACGCTTGAATCAAAATGTCGTCCAAGTAAGGTACTACAGCAATGCCCCTTGGTCTTAGCACAGCTAGAAGGGACCCTAGTACCTTTGTGAAAATCCTTGGAGCAGTGGCTAATCCGAAAGGAAGCGCCACAAACTGGTAATGTTTGTCCAGGAATGCGAACCTCAGGAACCGATGATGTTCCTTGTGGATAGGAATATGTAGATACGCATCCTTTAAATCCACCGTGGTCATGAATTGACCTTCCTGGATGGAAGGAAGAATAGTTCGAATGGTTTCCATCTTGAACGATGGAACCTTGAGAAACTTGTTTAAGATCTTGAGATCTAAGATTGGTCTGAACGTTCCCTCTTTTTTGGGAACTATAAACAGATTGGAGTAGAACCCCATCCCTTGTTCTCTTAATGGAACGGGATGAATCACTCCCATTTTTAACAGGTCTTCTACACAATGTAAGAATGCCTGTCTTTTTATGTGGTCTGGAGACAACTGAGACCTGTGGAACCTCCCCCTTGGGGGAAGTCCCTTGAATTCCAGAAGATAACCTTGGGAGACTATTTCTAGCGCCCAAGGATCCAGAACATCTCTTGCCCAAGCCTGAGCGAAGAGAGAGAGTCTGCCCCCCACCAGATCCGGTCCCGGATCGGGGGCCAACATTTCATGCTGTCTTGGTAGCAGTGGCAGGTTTCTTGGCCTGCTTTCCCTTGTTCCAGCCTTGCATTGGTCTCCAAGCTGGCTTGGCTTGAGAAGTATTACCCTCTTGCTTAGAGGACGTAGCACTTTGGGCTGGTCCATTTCTACGAAAGGGACGAAAATTAGGTTTATTTTTTGCCTTGAAAGGCCGATCCTGAGGAAGGGCGTGGCCCTTACCCCCAGTGATATCCGAGATAATCTCTTTCAAGTCAGGGCCAAACAGCGTTTTCCCCTTGAAAGGAATGTTAAGTAGCTTGTTCTTGGAAGACGCATCAGCCGACCAAGATTTCAACCAAAGCGCTCTGCGTGCCACAATAGCAAACCCAGAATTCTTAGCCGCTAACCTAGCCAATTGCAAAGTGGCGTCTAGGGTGAAAGAATTAGCCAATTTGAGAGCATTGATTCTGTCCCTAATCTCCTCATAAGGAGGAGAATCACTGTCGACCGCCTTTATCAGCTCATCGAACCAGAAACATGCGGCTGTAGCGACAGGGACAATGCATGAAATTGGTTGTAGAAGGTAACCCTGCTGAACAAACATCTTTTTAAGCAAACCTTCTAATTTTTTATCCATAGGATCTTTGAAAGCACAACTATCCTCTATGGGTATAGTGGTGCGTTTGTTTAAAGTGGAAACCGCTCCCTCGACCTTGGGGACTGTCTGCCATAAGTCCTTTCTGGGGTCGACCATAGGAAACAATTTTTTAAATATGGGGGGAGGGACGAAAGGAATACCGGGCCTTTCCCATTCTTTATTAACAATGTCCGCCACCCGCTTGGGTATAGGAAAAGCTTCTGGGAGCCCCGGCACCTCTAGGAACTTGTCCATTTTACATAGTTTCTCTGGGATGACCAACTTGTCACAATCATCCAGAGTGGATAATACCTCCTTAAGCAGAATGCGGAGATGTTCCAACTTAAATTTAAATGCAATCACATCAGGTTCAGCTTGTTGAGAAATGTTCCCTGAATCAGTAATTTCTCCCTCAGACAAAACCTCCCTGGCCCCATCAGACTGAGTTAGGGGCCCTTCAGAAATATTAATATCAGCGTCGTCATGCTCTTCAGTATCTAAAACAGAGCAGTCGCGCTTACGCTGATAAGTGTTCATTTTGGCTAAAATGTTTTTGACAGAATTATCCATTACAGCCGTTAATTGTTGCATAGTAAGGAGTATTGGCGCGCTAGATGTACTAGGGGCCTCCTGAGTGGGCAAGACTCGTGTAGACGAAGGAGGGAATGATGCAGTACCATGCTTACTCCCCTCACTTGAGGAATCATCTTGGGCATCATTGTCATTGTCACATAAATCACATTTATTTAAATGAATAGGAATTCTGGCTTCCCCACATTCAGAACACAGTCTATCTGGTAGTTCAGACATGTTAAACAGGCATAAACTTGATAACAAGTACAAAAAACGTTTTAAAATAAAACCGTTACTGTCACTTTAAATTTTAAACTGAACACACTTTATTACTGCAAATGCGAAAAAACATGAAGGAATTGTTCAAAATTTACTAAATTTTCACCACAGTGTCTTAAAGCCTTAAAAGTATTGCACACCAAATTTGGAAGCTTTAACCCTTAAAATAACGGAACCGGAGCCGTTTTGAACATTAACCCCTTTACAGTCCCTGGTATCTGCTTTGCTGAGACCCAACCAAGCCCCAAGGGGAATACGATACCAAATGACGCCTTCAGAAAGTCTTTTCTAAGTATCAGAGCTCCTCTCACATGCGACTGCATGCCATGCCTCTCAAAAACAAGTGCGCAACACCGGCGCGAAAATGAGACTCTGCCTATGCTTTGGGAAAGCCCCTAAAGAATAAGGTGTCTAAAACAGTGCCTGCCGATATTATTATATCAAAATACCCAGATAAAATGATTCCTCAAGGCTAAATATGTGTTAATAATCAATCGATTTAGCCCAAAAAAAGTCTACAGTCTTAATAAGCCCTTTTTGAAGCCCTTATTTACAATCGTAATAAACATGGCTTACCGGATCCCAGAGGGAAAATGACAGCTTCCAGCATTACATCGTCTTGTTAGAATGTGTCATACCTCAAGCAGCAAGAGACTGCTCACTGTTCCCCCAACTGAAGTTAATTGCTCTCAACAGTCCTGTGTGGAACAGCCATGGATTTTAGTGACGGTTGCTAAAATCATTTTCCTCATACAAACAGAAATCTTCATCTCTTTTCTGTTTCTGAGTAAATAGTACATACCAGCACTATTTCAAAATAACAAACTCTTGATTGAATAATAAAAACTACAGTTAAACACTAAAAAACTCTAAGCCATCTCCGTGGAGATGTTGCCTGTACAACGGCAAAGAGAATGACTGGGGTAGGCGGAGCCTAGGAGGGATCATGTGACCAGCTTTGCTGGGCTCTTTGCCATTTCCTGTTGGGGAAGAGAATATCCCACAAGTAAGGATGACGCCGTGGACCGGACACACCTATGTTGGAGAAAACAACCTTATCTGAATGGAAAACCAGATAGGGTGGATTACACTGCAAAGCAGATAATTCAGAAACTCTTCTAGCAGAAGAAATAGCACCCAAAAACAGTACTTTCCAAGATAACTTAATATTTATGGAATGTAAAGGTTCAAACGGAACCCCTTGAAGAACTGAAAGAACTAAATTTAGACTCCAAGGAGGAGTCATGGTTCTGTAAACAGGCTTGATTCTAACCAAAGCCTGAACAAAAGCTTGTACATCTGGCACAGCTGCCAGTCGTTTGTGTAACAAGACAGATAAAGCAGAAATCTGTCCCTTTAGAGAACTAGCGGACAACCCTTTATCCAAACCTTCTTGGAGAAAGGAGAGAATCCTTGGAATTTTTATTTTACTCCAGGAGAATCCCTTGGATTCACACCAACAGATATATTTACGCCATATTTTATGGTAAATCTTTCTAGTCACAGGTTTTCTGGCTTGGACCAGAGTATCTATCACAGAATTCGAAAACCAACGTTTGGATAAAATCAAGCGTTCAATTTCCAAGCAGTCAGCTGCAGAGAAACTAGATTTGGATGTTCGAATGGACCTTGTACTAGAAGATCCTGTCTCAAAGGTAGCTTCCATGGTGGAGCCGATGACATATTCACCAGGTCTGCATACCAAGTCCTGCGTGGCCACGCAGGAGCTATCAGAATCACCGAGGCCTTTTCCTGTTTGATCCTGGCTATGAGCCTGGGAAGGAGAGGAAACGGTGGAAACACATACGCTAGGTTGAACGACCAAGGCTAATGCATCCACTAGAATCGCCTTGGGATCCCTGGATCTGGACCCGTAACAAGGAATCTTGAAGTTCTGACGGGACGCCATTAGATCCATGTCTGGAATGCCCCATAATTGGGTTAACTGAGCAAAGACCTCCGGGTGGAGTTCCCACTCCCCCGGATGGAAAGTCTGACGACTCAAATAGTCCGCCTCCCAGTTGTCTACTCCTGGGATGTGAATAGCAGATAGATGGCAGGAGTGATTCTCTGCCCATTGGATGATCTTGGTTACTTCCTTCATCGCTAGGGAACTCTTTGTTCCCCCCTGATGATTGATGTACGCAACAGTCGTTATGTTGTCCGACTGAAATCTTATGAACCTGGCTTTCGCTAGCTGAGGTCAAGCCAGGAGCGCATTGAATATTGCTCTTAGTTCCAAAATGTTTATCGGGAGAAGCGACTCTTCCCGAGACCATAGGCCCTGAGCTTTCAGGGAGTCCCAGACCGCGCCCCACCCCAAGAGGCTGGCGTCGGTCGTGACAATGACCCACTCCGGTCTGCGGAAACTCATTCCCTGAGACAGGTGATCCTGGGTCAACCACCAGAGAAGTGAGTCCCTGGTTACCTGGTCTACTTGAATTTGGGGAGACAAGTCTGTATAGTCCCCATTCCACTGATTGAGCATGCACAGCTGTAATGGTCTTAGATGAATTCGAGCAAAAGGAACCACGTCCATTGCTGCGACCATTAGTCCTATTACTTCCATGCACCGAGCTATGGAGGGTTAAGGAATAGAATGAAGAACTTGACAAGCGTTTAGAAGCTTTAACTTTCTGACTTCTGTCAGGAAGATCTTCATTTCCATAGAATCTATTATTGTTCCCAGAAACGGAACCCTTGTGGACGGTGACAGTGAACTCTTTTCTATGTTCACCTTCCACCCGTGAGATCTGAGAAAAGCCAACACAATGTCTGTGTGGCCCTCGCTTTGGAAAGAAATGACGCTTGGATTAGGATGTCGTCTAGATAAGGTGCTACAGCGATGGCCCTCGGCCTTAGGACCGCTAGAAGGGACCCTAGCACCTTTGAGAAAATTCTGGGAGCGGTGGCTAAACCGAATGTTAGAGCCACGTGAAGGATGGAACTCTGAGGAAATTGTTTAATATCTTTAAATCCAGGATTGGCCTGAAAGTTCCCTCTTTTTTGGGAACCACAAACAGGTTTGAGTAAAAACCTAGACCTTGTTCCCCGGAGGGGACTGGGTTTATCACTCCCATCTTTGATAGGTCTCTTACACAATGTAAGAATGCCTGTTTCTTTATCTGGTCTGAAGATAAGTGAGACAGGTGGAATCTTCCCTTTGGAGGAAGTCCCTTGAACTCTAGCAGGTATCCCTTGGAGACTATTTCTAGTACCCAGGGATCCGGAACATCTCTTGCCCAAGCCTGAGCGAAGAGAGATAGTCTGCCCCCTACCAGATCCGGTCCCGGATCGGGGGCTACCCCTTCATGCTGTCTTGGTAGCAGCAGCAGGTTTCTTGGTCTGTTTACCCTTGTTCCAGCCTTGCATGGGCTTCCAAGCGGGTTTGGGCTGGGCCGCGTTACCTTCTTGTCTAGCGGCAGAGGAGTTATTAGCCGGTCCGTTCCTGAAATTGTGAAAGGAACGAAAATTAGACTTGTTCTTAGCCTTAAAAGGCCTATCCTGTGGGAGGGCATGGCCCTTACCCCCAGTGATGTCTGAAATAATTTCCTTCAATTCCGGCCCAAAAAGGGTCTTACCCTTGAAAGGAATATTAAGTAACTTAGTCTTGGACGACACATCTGCCGACCAGGATTTTAGCCAAAGCGCCCTCCGCGCTACTATAGCAAAACCTGAGTTTTTCGCCGCCAATTTCGTTATTTGAAAAGCAGCATCCAATATAAAGGAATTAGCTAACTTTAATGCGTGAATTCGGTCCATGACTTCTTCATAGGAAGTCTCTTTCTGGAGCGACCTTTCTAGTTCCTCGAACCAAAAGGACGCCGCTGAAGTGACAGTAATAACACACGTAGCTGGTTGAAGGATGAACCCTTGTTGAACAAAAATCTTTTTTAAGCAATCCTTCCAATTTTTATCCATAGGATCTTTGAAAGCGCAGCTGTCCTCTATAGGAATAGTTGTGCGCTTCGCTAGTGTTGAAACAGCTCCCTCAACCTTCGGGACCGTCTGCCATGCGTCCCTTCTAGGGTCTACTATGGGAAACATTTTCTTAAATATAGGAGGTGGGGCAAAGGGTACACCTGGCTTCTCCCACTCCTTATCCACTATGCTCGCTACCCTCTTGGGTATTGGAAAGCGTCTTCGTGCACTGGGACCTCTAAAAATTTGTCCAATTTGCACAACTTCTCTGGTACTACTACAGAATCACAGTCATCCAGAGTAGCTAATACCTCCTTAAGCAAAGCGCGGAGATGTTCTAGCTTAAATTTAAATGCTACTATATCAGGTTCTGCCTGTTGAGAAATTTTTCCTGAGTCTGAAATTTCACCCTCAGACAGCCCTTCCCTCACAGCCAATTCCGATTGATGTGAGGGTAAAATAGATAAGGCATCGTCAGCGTCTGATTGTTCATCCTTTTTTTACCTGTATTTAAAACTGAACAATCACGCTTTCTCTGAAATGCTGGCAGTTTGGATAAAAGATTTGCTATAGAATTATCCACTACTGCTGTTAATTGTTGCATAGAAATAAGCACTGGCGCGCTAGGTGTCGCCTGCGCGGGCAAAGCTGGTGTAGACACAGAAGGAGAGGATGTAGAATTATCCTCACTACCTTCATTAGATAAATTATCTTGGGCAACATTATGAAATGTAACAGAGCTGTCCTTAATTTGTTTGGACGCTATGGCACAATTATCACAAACACTCAAAGGGGGAACACATTTGTCTCTACACACACAGAACATAGGTTATCTGATGGCATAGACATGTTAAACAGATTTAGGCAGGCAAACAATGCAATAAAAACGATTTTAAACAAAAACGTTACTGTCTCTTTAAATAATAACATTACACACTTTATTTCTGAATGTTCAAAAAACTATGAAGGCAATATCCGATTTTTATGAAATTTGGACCCCAGTGTCTTAATGCTTAGAAAGTATTGCACAGCAAATATGGAGACTCTAGCTCTTAAAACAAGCAAACCAGAGCTAATTGTTGTATTTAACCGTTTTTATACACCACAATCCCAGCTACAGCCTTGCTGCAGCTTTTTACCTTCCTTAGGGGTCAATCATCCACAGAAATAAGCCTTCTGGAGTCACTTTCTGAGTCACAGGACCCTCTCACATGAAAACTGCATGCACTGCCTTGAAATCAACTGCACAGCTGAAGCACCAAAATGAGGCTTCCTCCCTCAGCACACTAGAGTGAAGGGGCCTTCCTGACTAGATTTAGGTGTCTAAAACATGCCAGATCAATAAAAAAACGTTCCCAAGTGTATATGAGCTTATAAAACAGTTCAAATGCCAAGATATTGTAATAAAAACCAATCGATTTTGCCCCTAACAGTGTCTACCAGCATAAAAATCAAAAAGGGGAAGCCTGTTATCTTTTTTGCTGAGGTGAAAGAAAAATGGCTTACCATTTTCCCTGAGGGGAAAAATGACTGTCATCTAGCATTAGCCTGTGTTGTTAGGAGACTAGTCATACCTGAAGCAGATGAGTCTGCAAACTGTTACCCCCAACTGAAGTTCTCTTGTTTCAACAGTCCTGCGTGATAACAGTAATGGATTCTAGTTACTTGTGCTAAAATCATATTCCTCTTAACAGAAATCTTCATCACTTTTATGTTGTAGAGTAAATAGTACAAGCCAGCACTATTTTAAAATAACAAACTCTTGATAGAAGATATAAAAAACTACAACTAACACCACAAACTCCTCACCATCCCCGAGGAGATGCTACTTGTTCAGAGCGGCAAGGAGAATGACTGGGGGGCGGAGCTAGAGGGGGAGCTATATGGACAGCTCTGCTGTGTGCTCTCCTTGCCTTTCCCTGTAGGGGAGGAGAATATCCCACAAGTAATGGATGACGCCGTGGACCGGACACACCAATGTTGGAGAAACAAACATGAGCTGTAATTAAAAATCATCCGAACCCAAATGAATAAGAAGGCAACCCATAGGTTATCGCCCAATAAGAACAGACGCACCCGCAGGAATAGCCCAACAGGGACCCTGTTTTACCAAGCTCAGAACTGGAAAAGGATATTCAAACAATAAACCTATTAGAGGAATACTTCATCCCCTTATATCGAATTCTAAAAACTATTCGAAGACTGAGGATTCTCAGATCCATCTGACGCCAAAGCGTGCCTCAGAACACAAAGGCGCGCCAGTCTATACCGAAAAGAACAGCATACCCACGCCTGAGCAAAAGACTATTACGGCCCCAAAGGTTGACACCCTGAAGCCTCAGGGACAGTTGTTTCCCCAGAGAGCTGAACAGGCCATCCCATGCCTGAGGAGCCCCGGATAACAGAACAAGAATAATATCTGAAGCAACTTCCTGGAAGTTGCAGATTCAACAGTGCCAAAATTATGGACATGCGACATGGTGCCGAAAGCCCTGGAGGGAACAAGCCACCTTCCCGAAAAGGATAAGCAAAGTCTGGGTTACCTGTATGCTGTCAGTTTTTTTTTTCCCTATTTGCCATGTGCTGCTGGCAGCCATTTTACTCACCTCTGTTCCTGACTATGGTGCATTGTGGGGGATGCTGCTCATTTACTACACTTCCTTTTATGGCCAGACCGGTGTGTATCCTCCATGTGAGACAGGATGCAGTCTCAGAATTGTGATGTCAACACTTATTATTTAAAGAGCCTCTGTTCAGTATGCTTTGCATTGTCTCAGACCTGTTTGTGAGAGTTCCTGTGTATTACCTGGCTGGTTGACGTCCATCCTGGTTCCTGATCCCTGGCTTGTTCCCGACTCTGCTGTTTCCCTTGTTTCTGATTTCGGCTCGTCTGACTATTCGCTTTGGCTCCTGACTCGGCTTGTCTGACTACTAGCTCTGGTTTTGACTCCTGGCTTGTTATTTGACTTGTGGACTTTATATTATTATTTTTGCTATGAATAAAGGTGTGATTATTTTTGCACTTCTCGTCTCAGTCTGATTCCTGGCACCCTGACATATGCGTAGTAAGAGATGGTGGAAGGGATCTGGCCACTCAGAGGACAGAGGCCCCAAGGAATTGAGCACTCTAATACAGCATTCAGAACATAATTGATAGGCTTGTATCATCCAGGGCAATACGCATTCTGCGCAAGGAGTAGAATCTGAAAGACGTCAGTCTCCACAATATCAGACTCCTCCATAACTAGGATATTGAATACAAAAAAAAGAGGACTAAACTAAACAGCACTTGACACCCAAAATGGCTGGGGCACTTACCACCTTCTATGAACCAGACACCAGTAGACCAGAATTTCTCCGTCGCCACACAGTCAGGAATGAAGAAATAGAGCCCAAAAATGTGACTAAGCCCGGTCAACAGGTAAACCACCAGGTTCGAATAGTCGAAAAAAAGCTTGCCCGACCGTAAGGTCGCGTCACTTTCCAAAAATTTTTCTGTTCCACAAGCCATGAGCTGCAATAACACTACATGTAAGCAGGTTGAATCATATAACAAACATGATTAAAAAAAGCCCTGCTCAATAACACCCCTCAGGAGATATTAACCCTTGATTCCAAGATATAACAGGGTCTCAGTGAGGCTCCTTTTTTGTAAGTTAGTCCTGCGAGGTGGTAGCCCCTCGGGAAAATATCTGCAATACAGTACATTTCATGAAAAAAGTAAAATGGAATTTACGCCGTGGAACAGGAACATGGCCCTTCAAGTGTGACAGATAGTAGCATCGCTTCTACCATGGACAGGCAGCGAAACTCGTCAACGCCGATTGCTTGTGGAGCTGTTAATATGAGTCGGGAGGGTTTCGCAGAAAGACTCCCTGCATCACCAGACTCTTTCACCCATGCCCTCACTGAGAGGCTGACAAGACTACTTAAAACTCCAGTCCCATGCCTTAGAGTACTACCCTCCATAAGAAACTAATCAAACTTCTGACACTTCTCTGCCAACCTGGGAGGAAAGGCAAAGAATGACTGGGAGAATGAGGGAAGTGGGAGGGGTATTTAAGCCTTTGGCTGGGGTGTCTTTCCCGCCTCCTGGTGGCCAGGTTCTGAATTTCCCAAAAGTAAGGAATGTAGCTGTGGACTCTTTCCATTTATGAAGAAAATAAACCGTTTTTAATGAAACATAAATTGAGTACTGTGCCTTTACATTAATCTTTAATGTAAAAAACATAATTTATGTAAGAACTTACCTGATAAATTCATTTCTTTCATATTAGCAAGAGTCCATGAGCTAGTGACGTATGGGATATACATTCCTACCAGGAGGGGCAAAGTTTCCCAAACCTCAAAATGCCTATAAATACACCCCTCACCACACCCACAAATCAGTTTAACGAATAGCCAAGAAGTGGGGTGATAAGAAAAAAGTGCGAAAGCATAAAAAATAAGGAATTGGAATAATTGTGCTTTATACAAAAAAATCATAACCACCATAAAAATGGTGGGCCTCATGGACTCTTGCTAATATGAAAGAAATGAATTTATCAGGTAAGTTCTTACATAAATTATGTTTTCTTTCATGTAATTAGCAAGAGTTCATGAGCTAGTGACGTATGGGATAATGAATACCCAAGATGTGGATCTTCCACGCAAGAGTCACTAGAGAGGGAGGGATAAAATAAAGACAGCCAATTCCGCTGAAAAATTAATCCACACCCAAAATAAAGTTTAAATCTTATAATGAAAAAAACTGAAATTATAAGCAGAAGAATCAAACTGAAACAGCTGCCTGAAGTACTTTTCTACCAAAAACTGCTTCAGAAGAAGAAAGCACATCAAAATGGTAGAATTTAGTAAAAGTATGCAAAGAAGACCAAGTTGCTGCTTTGCAAATCTGATCAACCGAAGCTTCATTCTTAAATGCCCAGGAAGAAGAGACTGACCTAGTCGAATGAGCTGTAATCCTTTGAGGCGGAGTTCTACCCGGCTCAACATAAGCATGATGAATCAAAGACTTTAACCAAGATGCCAAGGAAATGGCAGAAGCTTTATGACCTTTCCTAGAACCAGAAAAGATAACAAATAGACTAGAAGTCTTTCGGAAATCTTTAGTAGCTTCAACATAATATTTCAAAGCTCTAACTACATCCAAAGAATGCAACGATCTTTCCTTAGAATTCTTAGGATTAGGACACAATGAAGGAACCACAATTTCTCTACTAATGTTGTTAGAATTCACAACCTTAGGTAAAAATGTAAATGAAGTTCGCAACACAGCCTTATCCTGATGAAAAATCAGAAAAGGATGCTCACAAGAAAGAGCAGATAATTCAGAAACTCTTCTAGCAGAAGAGATGGCCAAAAGAAACAAAACTTTCCAAGAAAGTAATTTAATATCCAGCGAATGCATAGGTTCAAACGGAGGAGCTTGAAGATCCCCCAGAACCAAATTCAAACTCCAAGGAGGAGAAATAGACTTAATGACAGGTTTTATACGAACCAAAGCTTGTACAAAACAATGAATATCAGGAAGATTAGCAATCTTTCTGTGAAAAAGAACAGAAAGAGCAGAGATTTGTCCTTTCAAGGAACTTGCGGACAAACCTTTATCTAAACCATCCTGAAGAAACTGTAAAATTCTCGGAATTCTAAAAGAATGCCAGGAAAAATGATGAGAAAGACACCAAGAAATATAAGTCTTCCAGACTCTATAATATATCTCTCTAGATACAGATTTACGAGCCTGTAACATAGTATTAATCACAGAGTCAGAGAAACCTCTTTGACCAAGAATCAAGCGTTCAATCTCCATACCTTTAAATTTAAGGATTTGAGATCCTGATGGAAGAAAGGACCTTGCGAAAGAAGGTCTGGTCTTAACAGAAGAGTCCACGGCTGGCAAGCGGCCATCCGGACAAGATCCGCATACCAAAACCTGTGAGGCCATGCTGGAGCCACCAGCAGAACAAACGAACGCTCCTTTAGAATCTTGGAAATCACTCTTGGAAGAAGAACTAGAGGCGGAAAGATATAGGCAGGATGATACTTCCAAGGAAGTGACAATGCATCCACGGCTTCCGCCTGAGGATCCCTGGATCTGGACAGATACCTGGGAAGCTTCTTGTTTAGATGAGAAGCCATCAGATCTATTTCTGGAAGTCCCCACATTTGAACAATCTGAAGAAATACCTCTGGGTGAAGAGACCATTCGCCAGGATGTAACGTTTGGCGACTGAGATAATCCGCTTCCCAATTGTCTATACCTGGGATATGAACCGCAGAAATTAGACAGGAGCTGGATTCCGCCCTGAGATTCCCAAACCCCTTGTGCTGTCAGAGACCCCCAAACAGCTCCCCAACCTGTCAGACTTGCATCTGTTGAGATCAAAGTCCAGGTCGGAAGAACAAAAGAAGCCCCCTGAACTAAACGATGGTGGTCTGTCCACCACGTCAGAGTGTCGTAAATCGGTTTTAAAGATATTAATTGAGATATCTTTGTATAATCCCTGCACCACTGGTTCAGCATACAGAGCTGAAGAGGTCACATGTGAAAACGAGCAAAGGGGATTGCGTCCGATGCAGCAGTCATAGGACCTAGAATTTCCATGCATCCTCAGGACACTCATCTACATGTAGTAGAAAGCCAAACCAGTACTGAAACGAGAATCAGTAGAGGTAATGGTATATATAAGAGTATATCGTCGATCTGAAAAGGGAGGTAAGAGATGAATCTCTACGACCGATAACAGAGAACCTATGAAATAGACCCCGTAGAAGGAGATAATTGAATTCAAATAGGCAATACTCTCTTCATATCCCTCTGACATTCACTGCACACTGAGAGGAAAACCGGGCTCCAGCCTGCTGCGAAGCGCATATCAACGTAGAATCTAGCACAAACTTACTTCACCACCTCCAAGGGAGGCAAAGTTTGTAAAACTGATTTGTGGGTGTGGTGAGGGGTGTATTTATAGGCATTTTGAGGTTTGGGAAACTTTGCCCCTCCTGGTAGGAATGTATATCCCATACGTCACTATCTCATGGACTCTTGCTAATTACATGAAAGAAAGTAAAGCCTGGAATAAACCCCAGGAAACCCAAACACCTTAGTAGCTTTACTGATGAGCCTACCTGTCCTGAAGCCAGAAAAACAGTCTTACTCCCAAAGGTCAGTTTCAGACCTGTAACGGCTTAGAAATGAATTTCACACACCAAGCAGCCGATAACTGCGTCACCAACTCAAGCCGACAGCGGGACTGAAAGTAAAACTTCTGCCTGGATCTCAACCGGAGCAAAAAAAAAAAAAAAACAAAAAAAAAACAAAAAAAAAAAAACAACACAGCTAAGCCACCAATTCAAAATAACAAAATTTATGTTTACCTGATAAATTTCTTTCTTTTGCAATGTACCGAGTCCACGGTTTCATCTTTACTTGTGGGATATTATCCATCCTTACAGGAAGTGGCAAAGAGAGCACCCACAGCAGAGCTGTCTATATAGCTCCCCCTTAACTCCACCCCCCAGTCATTCGACCGAAGGCTTAGGAAGAAAAAGGAGAAACCATAGGGTGCAGAGGTGACTGAAGTTTTCAATAAAACATACTATCTGTCTTGAATAGACAGGGCGGGCCGTGGACTCATTACATCGCAAAAGAAAGAAATTTATCAGGTAAGCATAAATTTTGTTTTCTTTTCCAAGATGTACCGAGTCCACGGTTTCATCCTTACTTGTGGGATACCAACACCAAAGCTTTAGGACACGGATGAAGGGAGGGACAAGACAGGAACCTAAACGGAAGGCACCACTGCTTGCAGAACCTTTCTCCCAAAGATAGCCTCCGAAGAAGCAAAAGTATCAAATTTGGAAAAGGTATGAAGCGAAGACCAAGTCGCAACCTTAAAAATTTGTTCAACAGAAGCATCATTTTTAAAAGCCCATATGGAAGCCACCGCTCTAGTAGAGTGAGCTGTAATCCTGTCGGGAGGCTGCTGTACAGCAGTCTCATATGCCAAACGGATGATGCTTTTCAACCAAAAGGAAAGAGGTAGCCGTAGCCTTTTGACCTCTACGCTTTCCAGAATAAACAAACAAAGAAGATGTTTGACAGAAATCTTTGGTTGCTTGCAAATAAAATGTCAAAGCACGAACCACGTCCAAGTTGTGCAACAGACGTTCCTTCTTAGAAGGATTAGGACACAGAGAAGGAACAACAATTTCCTGATATTCCCGTTAGTAACAACATTAGGAAGAAATCCAGGTTTGGTACGCAAAACCACCTTATCAGCATGGAAAACCAGATAAGGCGAGTCGCATTGTAATGCAGATAGTTCAGAAACTCTTCGAGCTGAAGAGATAGCAACTAGAAACAGAACTTTCCAAGATAGAAGCTTAATATCTATGGAATGCATGGGTTCA
Source organism: Bombina bombina (assembly GCF_027579735.1). Classification (NCBI taxonomy): domain Eukaryota; kingdom Metazoa; phylum Chordata; class Amphibia; order Anura; family Bombinatoridae; genus Bombina; species Bombina bombina. Next base: position 345,307,004 of record NC_069502.1, on the reverse strand, counting down.
AACAGGTTTAAACACAGGCTTGATTCTAACTAAAGCCTGAAAGAACGCCTGAACGTCTGGGACATCTGCCAGACGCTTGTGCAATAGAATTAGACAAAGCAGATATCTGTCCTTTTAAGGAACTAGCTGACAATCCCTTCTCCAATCCTTCTTGGAGAAAGGCCAAAATCCTAGGAATCCTGATCTTACTCTATGAGTAACCTTTGGATTCGCACCAACAAAGATATTTACGCCATATCTTATGATAGATTTTCATGGTGACAGGCTTTCAAGCCTGAATCAAGGTATCTATGACCGACTCAGAGAAACCCTGCTTTGATAAAATTAAGCGTTCAATCTCCAAGTAGTCAGCTGCAGAGAAAACATAATTTATGTAAGAACTTACCTGATAAATTCATTTCTTTCATATTAGCAAGAGTCCATGAGCTAGTGACGTATGGGATATACATTCCTACCAGGAGGGGCAAAGTTTCCCAAACCTTAAAATGCCTATAAATACACCCCTCACCACACCCACAATTCAATTTAACGAATAGCCAAGAAGTGGGGTGATAAGAAAAAAGTGCGAAAGCATATAAAATAAGGAATTGGAATAATTGTGCTTTATACAAAAAAATTATAACCACCACAAAAAAGGGCGGGCCTCATGGACTCTTGCTAATATGAAAGAAATGAATTTATCAGGTAAGTTCTTACATAAGTGCAAAAGTGTAGGTAAATAGTGCGCTGGTGGAATAAAGTATCAAACTCCTTACAGTGTTTTTAGATCCTTCAATCTAAAAGTGATGTGTAGAGAAAAGAAAGGAGGTTTTGTAAGGGCGCTAATAGCTAAAGATACTATGTGGATTTATTAAGTGTATATCTGTGATAAGAGTTTAAAGTATCAAAAAATGTGTAAAAAACATACAGTTTATTTATGTGTAAAATACAGTTTATTTGGTTACAATATGATTAAAGAACTTATAGAGACGTCTCTAGTACAAATCAATAAAATTTAAAAACAGACAAAAATATAGAGAAAATAAATCAATAAAAGATAGGTTAAAAAAGCAAGTAGTACTATTTGAGAATATTCGTATGCTACTTATTATGTTGGTCACTCAGAAATATCACATGTAATGTGACTAGGCAGTTTGCCAAACTTTCCGTGAGTATTTTAAAGTTCATAAAATTTCATACATACTTTCATTTGAGATTCGTTTACCAACTGGATAAAAACTTTGAAAAAAGATGGAGCTTAAAGCAGAGCTGTGCATAAAAAATATTTGTATAGAGTTGTATCTTTCTGTCAAAATATACCCGACCTTTGTATTAGTTTCAGAGCAAAACTTTCAGGGATAATTATCATGTCCATATATATGAACCAAGAGAGATGTCCCATAAACTTATTTTGCTAATGGTTTAAGATTGCAGTTTGCGACTCCCATACAAATTGTACCTTATTGTATACGTGAGCTATAGCAGGGTATCCTGTGCATCCTGCAGCTCGGTTCCTCCGATAGTGTCCTCGTGTTGCTGGCGTCTGACGTCACATCCAATGTGTGGGGGCCCGCCTTGCGTCCGCCAATCAATGCTTAGCCAGTTTCAGGATACCTTTTTGCATCCGATACAAGGTGTACAATTTTCTTCTTATTTCTGATACTTGCTTGTACCGGTCAGCAGAGGTGTGTTTGAATCTTGATAAAGCTCCTAGAGGGAGTGAAACGCGTAGAAGCTAAAGACTGTATCCTTGACTCCACTATCGTTTGAACCGAATGAACCAACCCGGGTTGATTGTTAACAAAAGACATTGAAATTATATATCATCGGAACCTGCGTGCTTAAAAGCACTAAGTGCAGGAAAATTTCTTTCTTTCATTCAAACACACCTCTGCTGACCGGTACAAGCAAGTATCAGAAATAAGAAGAAAATTGTACACCTTGTATCGGATGCAAAAAGGTATCCTGAAACTGGCTAAGCATTGATTGGCGGACGCAAGGCGGGCCCCCACACATTGGATGTGACGTCAGACGCCAGCAACACGAGGACACTATCGGAGGAACCGAGCTGCAGGATGCACAGGATACCCTGCTATAGCTCACGTATACAATAAGGTACAATTTGTATGGGAGTCGCAAACTGCAATCTTAAACCATTAGCAAAATAAGTTTATGGGACATCTCTCTTGGTTCATATATATGGACATGATAATTATCCCTGAAAGTTTTGCTCTGAAACTAATACAAAGGTCGGGTATATTTTGACAGAAAGATACAACTCTATACAAATATTTTTTATGCACAGCTCTGCTTTAAGCTCCATCTTTTTTCAAAGTTTTTATCCAGTTGGTAAACGAATCTCAAATGAAAGTATGTATGAAATTTTATGAACTTTAAAATACTCACGGAAAGTTTGGCAAACTGCCTAGTCACATTACATGTGATATTTCTGAGTGACCAACATAATAAGTAGCATACGAATATTCTCAAATAGTACTACTTGCTTTTTTAACCTATCTTTTATTGATTTATTTTCTCTATATTTTTGTCTGTTTTTAAATTTTATTGATTTGTACTAGAGACGTCTCTATAAGTTCTTTAATCATATTGTAACCAAATAAACTGTATTTTACACATAAATAAACTGTATGTTTTTTACACATTTTTTGATACTTTAAACTCTTATCACAGATATACACTTAATAAATCCACATAGTATCTTTAGCTATTAGCGCCCTTACAAAACCTCCTTTCTTTTCTTTAAGTTCTTACATAAATTATGTTTTCTTTCATGTAATTAGCAAGAGTCCATGAGCTAGTGACGTATGGGATAATGACTACCCAAGATGTGGATCTTTCCACGCAAGAGTCACTAGAGAGGGAGGGATAAAATAAAGACAGCCAATTCCTGCTGAAAATAATCCACACCCAAAATAAAGTTTAATGAAAACATAAGCAGAAGATTCAAACTGAAACCACTGCCTGAAGTACTTTTCTACCAAAAACTGCTTCAGAAGAAGAAAAAACATCAAAATGGTAGAATTTAGTAAAAGTATGCAAAGAGGACCAAGTTGCTGCTTTGCAAATCTGATCAACCGAAGCTTCATTCCTAAAAGCCCAGGAAGTAGAAACTGACCTAGTAGAATGAGCTGTAATCCTTCTAGCGGAATTTTACCCGACTCGACATAGGCATGATGAAATAAAGATTTCAACCAAGATGCCAAAGAAATGGCAGAAGCTTTCTGGCCTTTTCTAGAACCGGAAAAGATGACAAATAGACTAGAAGTCTTTCGGAAAGACTTAGTAGCTTCAACATAATAATACAAAGCTCTAACAGCATCCAAGAATGCAATGATTTCTCCTTAGAATTCATAGGATTAGGACACAATGAAGGAACCACAATTTCTCTACTAATGTTGTTAGAATTCACAACCGTAGGTAAAAAATTCAAAAGAAGTTTGCAGCACCGCTTTATCCTGATGAAAAATCAGAAAAGGAGACTCACAAGAAAGAGCAGATGATTCAGAGACTCTTCTGGTAGAAGAGATGGCCAAAAGAAACAAAACTTTCCAAGAAAGTAATTTAATGACCAAAGAATACATGGGTTCAAAAGGAGGAGCTTGAAGAGCCCCCAGAACCAAATTCAAACTCCAAGGAGGAGAAATTGACTTAAAGACAGGTTTTATACGAACCAAAGCTTGTACAAAACAATGAATATCAGGAAGATTAGCAAACTTTCTGTGAAAAGAACAGAAAGAGCAGAGATTTGTCCATTCAAGGAACTTGCAGACAAACAGTTATCTAAACCATCCTGAAGAAACTGTAAAATTCTCGGTATTCAAAAAGAATGCCAAGAAAAATGATGAGAAAGACACTAAGAAATATAAGTCTTCCAGACTCTATAATATATCTCTCTAGATACAGATTTACGAGCCTGTCACATAGTATCAATCACAGAGTCAGAGAAACCTCTTTGACCAAGAATCAAGCGTTCAAACTCCATACCTTAAAATTTAAGGATTTGAGATCCTGATGGAAGAAAGGACCTTGCGACAGAAAGTCTGGTCTTAACGGAAGAGTCCACAGCTGGCAAGAGGCCATCTGGACAAGATCCGCATACCAAAACCTGTGAGGCCATGCTGGAGCTACCAGCAGGACAAACAAGCATTCCTGTAGAATCTTGGAGAATACTTTTGGAAGAATAACTAGAGGCGGAAAGATATAGGCAGGATGATACTTCCAAGGAAGTGATAATGCATCCACTGCCTCCGCCCGAGGATCCCGGGATCTGGACAGATACCAGGGAAGTTTCTTGTTTAGATGAGAAGCCATCAGATCTATTTCTGGGAGTTCCCACATTTGAACAATCTGAAGAAATACCTCTGGGTGAAGAGACCATTCGCCCGGATGCAACGTTTGGCGACTGAGATAATCCGCTTCCCAATTGTCTATACCTGGGATATGAACCGCAGAGATTAGACAGGAGCTGGATTCCGCCCAAACCAAAATTCAAGATACTTCTGTCATAGCCAGAGGACTGTGAGTCCCTCCTTGATGATTGATGTATGCCACAGTTGTGACATTGTCTATCTGAAAACAAATGAACAACTCTCTCTTCAGAAGAGGCCAAGACTGAAGAGCTCTGAAAATTGCACGGAGTTCCAAATATTGATCGGTAATCTCACCTCCTGAGATTCCCAAACCCCTTGTGCCGTCAGAGACCCCCACACAGCTCCCCAACCTGTAAGACTTGCATCTGTTGAGATTATAGTCCAGGTCGGAAGAACAAAGAAGCCCCCTGAACTAAACGATGGTGATCTGCCCACCATGTCAGAGAGTGTCGTATAATCGGTTTAAAGATATTAATTGAGATATCTTTGTGTAATCCCTGCACCATTGGTTCAGCATACAGAGCTGAAGAGGTCGCATGTGAAAACGAGCAAAGGAGATCGCATCCGATGCGGCAGTCCTAAGACCTAAAATTTCCATGCAAAAGGCTACCAAAGGGAATGATTGTGACTGAAGGTTTTGACAAGCTGATATCAATGTTAAACTTCTCTTGTCTGACAAGGACAGAGTCAAAGACACTGAATCTATCTGGAAACCTAAAAAGGTTACCCTTGTCTGAGGAATCAATGAACTTTTTGGTAAATTGATCCTCCAACCATGATCTTGAAGAAACACCACAAGTCGATTCGTATGAGATTCTGCGAAAATGTGAAGACTGAGCAAGTACCAAGATATCGTCCAAATAAGGAAATACCAAAACCCTGTTTTCTGATTACAGACAGAAGGGCACTGAGAACCTTTGAAAAAATTCTTGGAGCTGATGCTAGGCCAAACGGTAGAGCCACAAAACTGGTAATGCTTGTCTAAAAAGAGAATCTCAGAAACTAAAAGTGATCTGGATGAATCGGAATATGCATCCTGTAAATCTATTGTAGACATATAATGCCCTTGCTAAACAAAAAGCAGGATAGTCCTACAGTTACCATCTTGAATGTTGGTATCCTTACATAACGATTCAATATTGATAGATCCGAAACTGGTCTGAAGGAATTGACCTTCTTTGGTACAATGAAGAGATAGAATAAAACCCCACCCCCTGTTCCAGAACTGGAACTGGCATAATTACTCCAGCCAACTCTAGATCTGAAACACATTTCAGAAATGCTGAGCCTTTGCTGTGTTTACTGGGACACAGGAAAGAAAAAAATCTCTTTGCAGGAGGCCTTAACTTGAAGCCAATTCTGTACCTTTCTGAAACAATGTTCTGAAACCAGAGATTGTGAACGGAATTGATCCAAATTTCTTTGAAGAAAACGTAATCTGCCCCATACCAGCTGAGCTGGAATGAGGGCCGCACCTTCATGGGTACTTAGGAGCTGGCTTTAGGTTTCTATAAGGCTTGGATATATTCCAAACTGGAAATGGTTTCCAAACTGATACCGCTCCTGAGGATGAAGGATCAGGCTTTTGTTCCTTGTTGTGAGGGAAGGAACGAAAACGATTATTAGACCTAAATTTACCTTAGATTTTTTATCCTTTGGTAAAAAAGTTCCCTTCCCTCCAGTAACAGTTGAGATAATAGAATCCAACTGAGAACCGAATAATTTATTACCCTGGAAAGAAAGGGAAAGCAAAGTTGACTTAGAAGACATATCAGCATTCCAAGTTTTAAGCCATAAAGCTTTTCTAGCTAAAATAGCTAGAGACATATACCTGACATCAACTCTAATGATATCAAAAGATGGTATCACAAATAAAATTATTAGCATGTTATAGAATAATAATAATGCTATAAAATTATGATCTGTTACTTGTTGCGCTAAAGCTTCTAACCAAAAAGTTGAAGCTGCAGCAACATCCGCTAAAAATATAGCAGGTCTAAGAAGATTACCTGAACATAAGTAAGCTTTTCTTAGAAAGGATTCAATTTTCCCATCTAAAGGATCCTTAAATGAAGTACTATCTGCCATAGGAATAGTAGTACGCTTAGCAGGAGTAGAGACAGCCCCATAACCTTAGGGATTTTTGTCCCAAAAAACTCTAATCTGTCAGATGGCACAGGATATAATTGCTTAAACGTTTTAGAAGGAGTAAATGAATTACCCAAATTATTCCATTCCCTGGAAATTACTTCAGAAATAGCATCAGGGAGAGAAAACACTTCTGGAATAACTACAGGAGATTTAAAAACCTTATTTAAACGTTTAGATTTAGTATCAAGAGGACCAGAATCCTCTATTTCTAATGCAATTAATACTTCTTTAAGTAAAGAACGAATAAATTCCATCTTGAACAAATATAAAGATTTATCAGCATCAACCTCTGAGACAGAAACCTCTGAACCAGAAGAACCATTATCAGTATCAGAATGATGATGTTCATTTAAAAATTCATCTGAAAAAAGAGAAGTTTTAAAAGACTTTTTATGTATACTAGAAGGAGAAATAACAGACATAGCCTTCTTAATGGATTTAAAAAATAAAATCTCTTATGTTATCAGGAACACTCTGAAAATTAGATGTTGACGGAACAGCAACAGGTAATGTAACAGTACTAAAGGAAATTTTATCTGCATTAATAAGTTTGTCATGACATGCAATACAAACAACAGCTGGAGAAACAGATACCAAAAGTTTATAGCAGATACACTTAGCTTGGTAGCTCCAGCACCGGGCAGCGATTTTCCTGAAGTATCTTCTGACTCAGTTGCAACGTGGAACATCTTGCAATATGTAATAGAAAAAACAACATATAAAGCAAAATTGATCAAATTCCTTAAATGACAGTTTCAGGAATGGGAAAAAAATGCCAGTGAACAAGCTTCTAGCAACCAGAAGCAATACATAATGAGACTTAAATAATGTGGATACAAAAATGACGCCCATATTTTTTAGCGCCAAATAAGACGCCCACCTTATTTGGCGCCTAAATGCTTTTGGCGCCAAAAATGACGCCACATCCGGAACGCCGACACTTTTGACGCAAAAAAACGTCGAAAAATGACGCAACTTCCGGCGACACGTATGACGCCGGAAACAGAAAAAAAAATTTGCGCCAAAAAAGTCCGCGCCAAGAATGACGCAATAAAATGAAGCATTTTCAGCCCCCGCGAGCCTAACAGCCCACAGGGAAAAAGTCAAATTTTTTAAGGTAAGAAAAAATTGATTCAAATGCATTATCCCAAGTATGAAACTGACTGTCTGAAAATAAGGAATGTTGAACATCCTGAGTCAAGGCAAATAAATGTTTGAATACATATATTTAGAACTTTATAAAAAAGTGCCTAACCATAGCTTAGAGTCACAAAAAATAAGCTTACTTACTTACCCCAGGACACTCATCTACATGTTGTAGAAAGCCAAACCAGTACTGAAACGAAAAACAGAATTTATGTTTACCTGATAAATTACTTTCTCCAACGGTGTGTCCGGTCCACGGCGTCATCCTTACTTGTGGGATATTCTCTTCCCCAACAGGAAATGGCAAAGAGCCCAGCAAAGCTGGTCACATGATCCCTCCTAGGCTCCGCCTACCCCAGTCATTCGACCGACGTTAAGGAGGAATATTTGCATAGGAGAAACCATATGGTACCGTGGTGACTGTAGTTAAAGAAAATAAATTATCAGACCTGATTAAAAAAACCAGGGCGGGCCGTGGACCGGACACACCGTTGGAGAAAGTAATTTATCAGGTAAACATAAATTCTGTTTTCTCCAACATAGGTGTGTCCGGTCCACGGCGTCATCCTTACTTGTGGGAACCAATACCAAAGCTTTAGGACACGGATGAAGGGAGGGAGCAAATCAGGTCACCTAAATGGAAGGCACCACGGCTTGCAAAACCTTTCTCCCAAAAATAGCCTCAGAAGAAGCAAAAGTATCAAACTTGTAAAATTTGGTAAAAGTGTGCAGTGAAGACCAAGTCGCTGCCCTACATATCTGATCAACAGAAGCCTCGTTCTTGAAGGCCCATGTGGAAGCCACAGCCCTAGTGGAATGAGCCGTGATTCTTTCGGGAGGCTGCCGTCCGGCAGTCTCGTAAGCCAATCTGATGATGCTTTTAATCCAAAAAGAGAGAGAGGTAGAAGTTGCTTTTTGACCTCTCCTTTTACCGGAATAAACAACAAACAAGGAAGATGTTTGTCTAAAATCCTTTGTAGCATCTAAATAGAATTTTAGAGCGCGAACAACATCCAGATTGTGCAACAAACGTTCCTTCTTTGACACTGGTTTCGGACACAGAGAAGGTACGATAATCTCCTGGTTAATGTTTTTGTTAGAAACAACTTTTGGAAGAAAACCAGGTTTAGTACGTAAAACCACCTTATCTGCATGGAACACCAGATAAGGAGGAGAACACTGCAGAGCAGATAACTCTGAAACTCTTCTAGCAGAAGAAATCGCAACTAAAAACAAAACTTTCCAAGATAATAACTTAATATCAACGGAATGTAGGGGTTCAAACGGAACCCCCTGAAGAACTGAAAGAACTAAGTTGAGACTCCAAGGAGTAGTCAAAGGTTTGTAAACAGGCTTAATTCTAACCAGAGCCTGAACAAAGGCTTGAACATCTGGCACAGCTGCCAGCTTTTTGTGAAGTAACACAGACAAGGCAGAAATCTGTCCCTTCAGGGAACTAGCAGATAATCCTTTTTCCAATCCTTCTTGAAGGAAGGATAGAATCTTAGGAATCTTAACCTTGTCCCAAGGGAATCCTTTAGATTCACACCAACAGATATATTTTTTCCAAATTTTGTGGTAAATCTTTCTAGTTACAGGCTTTCTGGCCTGAACAAGAGTATCGATAACAGAATCTGAGAACCCTCGCTTCGATAAGATCAAGCGTTCAATCTCCAAGCAGTCAGCTGGAGTGAAACCAGATTCGGATGTTCGAACGGACCCTGAACAAGAAGGTCTCGTCTCAAAGGTAGCTTCCAAGGTGGAGCCGATGACATATTCACCAGATCTGCATACCAAGTCCTGCGTGGCCACGCAGGAGCTATCAAGATCACCAACGCCCTCTCCTGATTGATCCTGGCTACCAGCCTGGGGATGAGAGGAAACGGCGGGAACACATAAGCTAGTTTGAAGGTCCAAGGTGCTACTAGTGCATCCACTAGAGCCGCCTTGGGATCCCTGGATCTGGACCCGTAGCAAGGAACTTTGAAGTTCTGACGAGAGGCCATCAGATCCATGTCTGGAATGCCCCACAGCTGAGTGACTTGGGCAAAGATTTCCGGATGGAGTTCCCACTCCCCCGGATGCAATGTCTGACGACTCAGAAAATCCGCTTCCCAATTTTCCACTCCTGGGATGTGGATAGCAGACAGGTGGCAGGAGTGAGACTCCGCCCATAGAATGATTTTGGTCACTTCTTCCATCGCTAGGGAACTCCTTGTTCCCCCCTGATGGTTGATGTACGCAACAGTTGTCATGTTGTCTGATTGAAACCGTATGAACTTGGCCCTCGCTAGCTGAGGCCAAGCCTTGAGAGCATTGAATATCGCTCTCAGTTCCAGAATATTTATCGGTAGAAGAGATTCTTCCCGAGACCAAAGACCCTGAGCTTTCAGGGATCCCCAGACCGCGCCCCAGCCCATCAGACTGGCGTCGGTCGTGACGATGACCCACTCCGGTCTGCGGAATGTCATCCCTTGTGACAGGTTGTCCAGGGACAGCCACCAACGGAGTGAGTCTCTGGTCCTCTGATTTACTTGTATCTTCGGAGACAAGTCTGTATAGTCCCCATTCCACTGACTGAGCATGCACAGTTGTAATGGTCTTAGATGAATGCGCGCAAAAGGAACTATGTCCATTGCCGCTACCATCAAACCGATCACTTCCATGCACTGCGCTATGGAAGGAAGAGGAACGGAATGAAGTATCCGACAAGAGTCTAGAAGTTTTGTTTTTCTGGCCTCTGTCAGAAAAATCCTCATTTCTAAGGAGTCTATTATTGTTCCCAAGAAGGGAACCCTTGTTGACGGAGATAGAGAACTCTTTTCCACGTTCACTTTCCATCCGTGAGATCTGAGAAAGGCCAGGACAATGTCCGTGTGAGCCTTTGCTTGAGGAAGGGACGACGCTTGAATCAGAATGTCGTCCAAGTAAGGTACTACAGCAATGCCCCTTGGTCTTAGCACAGCTAGAAGGGACCCTAGTACCTTTGTGAAAATCCTTGGAGCAGTGGCTAATCCGAAAGGAAGCGCCACGAACTGGTAATGCTTGTCCAGGAATGCGAACCTTAGGAACCGATGATGTTCCTTGTGGATAGGAATATGTAGATACGCATCCTTTAAATCCACCGTGGTCATGAATTGACCTTCCTGGATGGAAGGAAGAATAGTTCGAATGGTTTCTATCTTGAACGATGGAACCTTGAGAAACTTGTTTAAGATCTTGAGATCTAAGATTGGTCTGAACGTTCCCTCTTTTTTGGGAACTATGAACAGATTGGAGTAGAACCCCATCCCTTGTTCTCTTAATGGAACAGGATGAATCACTCCCATTTTTAACAGGTCTTCTACACAATGTAAGAATGCCTGTCTTTTTATGTGGTCTGAAGACAACTGAGACCTGTGGAACCTCCCCCTTGGGGGAAGCCCCTTGAATTCCAGAAGATAACCTTGGGAGACTATTTCTAGCGCCCAAGGATCCAGAACATCTCTTGCCCAAGCCTGAGCGAAGAGAGAGAGTCTGCCCCCCACCAGATCCGGTCCCGGATCGGGGGTCAACATTTCATGCTGTCTTGGTAGCAGTGGCAGGTTTCTTGGCCTGCTTTCCCTTGTTCCAGCCTTGCATTGGTCTCCAAGCTGGCTTGGCTTGAGAAGTATTACCCTCTTGCTTAGAGGACGTAGCACTTTGGGCTGGTCCGTTTCTACGAAAGGGACGAAAATTAGGTTTATTTTTTGCCTTGAAAGGCCGATCCTGAGGAAGGGCGTGGCCCTTACCCCCAGTGATATCAGAGATAATCTCTTTCAAGTCAGGGCCAAACAGCGTTTTCCCCTTGAAAGGAATGTTAAGTAGCTTGTTCTTGGAAGACGCATCAGCTGACCAAGATTTCAACCAAAGCGCTCTGCGCGCCACAATAGCAAACCCTGAATTCTTAGCCGCTAACCTAGCCAATTGCAAAGTGGCGTCTAGGGTGAAAGAATTAGCCAATTTGAGAGCATTGATTCTGTCCATAATCTCCTCATAAGGGGGAGAATCACTATCGACCGCCTTTATCAGCTCATCGAACCAGAAACATGCGGCTGTAGCTACAGGGACAATGCATGAAATAGGTTGTAGAAGGTAACCCTGCTGAACAAACATCTTTTTAAGTAAACCTTCTAATTTTTTATCCATAGGATCTTTAAAAGCACAACTATCCTCTATGGGTATAGTGGTGCGTTTGTTTAAAGTGGAAACCGCTCCCTCAACCTTGGGGACTGTCTGCCATAAGTCCTTTCTGGGGTCGACCATAGGAAACAATTTTTTAAATATGGGGGGAGGGACGAAAGGAATACCGGGCCTTTCCCTTTCTTTATTAACAATGTCCGCCACCCGCTTGGGTATAGGAAAAGCTTCTGGGAGTCCCGGGACCTCTAGGAACTTGTCCATTTTACATAGTTTCTCTGGGATGACCAACTTGTCACAATCATCCAGAGTGGATAATACCTCCTTGAGCAGAATGCGGAGATGTTCCAACTTAAATTTAAACGTAATCACATCAGGTTCAGCTTGTTGAGAAATGTTCCCTGAATCAGTAATTTCTCCCTCAGACAAAACCTCCCTGGCCCCATCAGACTGGGTTAGGGGCCCTTCAGAACCATTATTATCAGCGTCGTCATGCTCTTCAGTATCTAAAACAGAGCCGTCACGCTTACGCTGGTAAGTGTTCATTTTGGCTAAAATGTTTTTGACAGAATTATCCATTACAGCCGTTAATTGTTGCATAGTAAGGAGTATTGGCGCGCTAGATGTACTAGGGGCCTCCTGAGTGGGCAAGACTCGTGTAGACGAAGGAGGGAATGATGCAGTACCATGCTTACTCCCCTCACTTGAGGAATCATCTTGGGCATCATTGTCATTGTCACATAAATCACATTTATTTAAATGAATAGGAATTCTGGCTTCCCCACATTCAGAACACAGTCTATCTGGTAGTTCAGACATGTTAAACAGGCATAAACTTGATAACAAAGTACAAAAAACGTTTTAAAATAAAACCGTTACTGTCACTTTAAATTTTAAACTGAACACACTTTATTACTGCAATTGCGAAAAAACATGAAGGAATTGTTCAAAATTCACCAAATTTTCACCACAGTGTCTTAAAGCCTTAAAAGTATTGCACACCAAATTTGGAAGCTTTAACCCTTAAAATAACGGAACCGGAGCCGTTTTTAACTTTAACCCCTTTACAGTCCCTGGTATCTGCTTTGCTGAGACCCAACCAAGCCCAAAGGGGAATACGATACCAAAAGACGCCTTCAGAAAGTCTTTTCTAAGTATCAGAGCTCCTCTCACATGCGACTGCATGTCATGCCTCTCAAAAACAAGTGCGCAACACCGGCGCGAAAATGAGGCTCTGCCTATGATTTGGGAAAGCCCCTAAATAATAAGGAGTCTAAAACAGTGCCTGCCGATATTATTATATCAAAATACCCAGATAAAATGATTCCTCAAGGCTAAATATGTGTTAATAATGAATCGATTTAGCCCAGAAAAAGTCTACAGTCTTAATAAGCCCTTGTGAAGCCCTTATTTACGATCTTTATAAACATGGCTTACCGGATCCCATAGGGAAAATGACAGCTTCCAGCATTACATCGTCTTGTTAGAATGTGTCATACCTCAAGCAGCAAGAGACTGCTCACTGTTCCCCCAACTGAAGTTAATTGCTCTCAACAGTCCTGTGTGGAACAGCCATGGATTTTAGTGACGGTTGCTAAAATCATTTTCCTCATACAAACAGAAATCTTCATCTCTTTTCTGTTTCTGAGTAAATAGTACATACCAGCACTATTTTAAAATAACAAACTCTTGATTGAATAATAAAAACTACAGTTAAACACTAAAAAACTCTAAGCCATCTCCGTGGAGATGTTGCCTGTACAACGGCAAAGAGAATGACTGGGGTAGGCGGAGCCTAGGAGGGATCATGTGACCAGCTTTGCTGGGCTCTTTGCCATTTCCTGTTGGGGAAGAGAATATCCCACAAGTAAGGATGACGCCGTGGACCGGACACACCTATGTTGGAGAAATCAGCAGAGGTAATGGTATATATATAAGAGTATATCGTCGATCTGAAAACGGAGGTAAGAGATGAATCTCTACGACCGATAACAGAGAACCTATGAAATAGACCCCGTAGAAGGAGATCATTGCATTCAAATAGGCAATACTCTCCTCACATCCCTCTGACATTCACTGCACGCTGAGAGGAAAACCGGGCTCCAACCTGCTGCGGAGCGCATATCAACGTAGAATCTAGCACAAACTTACTTCACCACCTCCATAGGAGGCAAAGTTTGTAAAACTGAATTGTGGGTGTGGTGAGGGGTGTATTTATAGGCATTTTAAGGTTTGGGAAACTTTGCCCCTCCTGGTAGGAATGTATATCCCATACGTCACTAGCTCATGGACTCTTGCTAATTACATGAAAGAAATTACATTTGGATGCTTGAACGGACCTTGATTCAAAAGGTCCTGTCTCAGTGGCAGAGTCCATGGTGGCAGAGATGACATGTCCACCAGGTCTGCATACCAAGTCCTGCGTGGCCACGCAGGCGCTATCAAAATCACTGAAGCTCTCTCCTGTTTGATTCTGGCAATTGGATGCGGAAGAAGAGGGAATGGTGGAAACACATAAGCCAGGTTGAACGACCAGGGTATTGCTAGAGCATCTATCAGTACTGCCTGAGGATCCCTTGACCTGTACCCGTAACAAGGAAGTTTGGCGTTCTGACGAGACGCCATCAGATCCAATTCTGATGTGCCCCATAGCTGAACCAGTTGAGCAAACACCTCCGGATGGAGTTCCCACCCCCCCGGGTGAAAAGTCTGACGGCTTAGAAAATCCGCCTCCCAGTTCTCTACCCCTGGGATATAGATTGCTGATCGATGGCAAGAGTGAGTCTCTGCCCATCGTATTATTCTGGAAACTCTTTGTTCCTCCCTAATGATTAATATAAGCCACAGTCATGATGTCCAACTGAAATCTGATGAATCTGGCCGAAGCCAGCTGAGGCCACGCCTGAAGAGCATTGAATATCGCTCTCAGTTCTAGAATATTTATCGGGAGGAGAGCCTCCTGCTTAGAGCCGGCAAAGAGAATGACTGGGGGGGGTGGAGTTAAGGGGGGAGATATATAGACAGCTCTGCTGTGGGTGCTCTCTTTGCCACTTCCTGTAAAGAAGGATAATATCCCACAAGTAAGGATGAAACCGTGGACTCGGTACATCTTGCAAAAGAAAAAAAGTCTTTTCTCACGGTCTTCCAGTGCCTGCCAAACTGCCCATAAATTAACCCTTCCCTAGCTGGTTAATGTAAAGCACCCTGTTCAAGCAGCATTTAACGGCTGAAGTGCCAACATTTTTCTGCTTGTTCTTTTCCCTAGAAAAATATAAATGGCACTTACCTGAAAAACAGTCTGTACGGCAGCAGGACGGCTCACCTGGTTTGAGAGGATGTTATACCTCACATGGACCTGTGTAAAGAATCTGAATAAAACTACTCAGGCTTTCTGATTAGGGCAGAAACAACCTTGGGAAAACGCAGAGAGTATTGTACCTTATAAGTTCCCAATTGCTCAAAAGCTACCACTGCCCTACTGAAGAGACTGACGTGGACTAAGGCTACACCCCAGGAAAGATCAGAGTAAACCTAGGCTGCGTAATAATAAAATCTTGATTGAAGAAAACTTCTCATCAGACACCTAAACTTCACCTTCTCCTTGCACTGTAGGCAAAGAGAATGACTGGGGGTTCTGGGAAGGGAAGTGATACTTTACAGCTTTACTGTGGTGCTCTTTGCCGCCTCCTGCTGGCAAAGAGTGATATTCCCAACAGTAATTATTGATGATCCGTGGACTCACCGTGTCATTAGAAAGAAATGTTTGTATAAAAAAAAAATATATATTTTATCGCAATATTTTAATCAAATAAACTATTTTCTCACCCCCATATATAAAAAAATATGCATATACACATACAATACAATCTCGGCTCTAAGATTTTGAAGAAATTTGTTGAGCAATACTGTAAATGTATACTATATGAGGAAATAGCGCTCTACACAAAATTCTGCCTGAAATTAGTACAGCTTGGGCCACAAGAGACCCATAGGACATATTCATAAAAAAACCTCCCAAAAGATATTATGACAACTATACAAAGTTTGCAATGAAATAATAAACTGTAGCTGTAGATTACTGTTGAGACCGATGTTGATAAATACCTGTCTGCTGTCTTGATTGATACTTGAGCTTTTGTTATAGCAGATGCACATTCATCAATCTCCTTGTTGATTTTATCTAGTTTGTCTTGTTGAGACTTCAATTTGTGATTGTTAATGTCAACTATGAGGTTGTGCAGTCTCTTTACTTCTGCTTCAACTTTTCCAGATTTCTCTGCAATTTTTTCATATTCTAAAAAATAAATAAAATAAAAATGGAACAACCACCTTGTTTAGGGTTTCATAATTGTCTTCATGTTTTACATCACTATGCAAAGAGAATCTACTCACAAGATGGAAACATTGAATAAAACCAGCATGAAAAGAGCTCAATATTAAAGGGACATTATACACTAATTTTTTCTTTGCATAAATGTTATGTAGATGATCTATTTATATAGCACATCATTTTTTTATTTTTTTTTTAAATGTTTAATTTTGCTTATTTTTAAGTAACATTACTCTGATTTTCAGACTCCTAACCAAGCCCCAAAGTTTTAGGAGAATACCAACAGAAACCTAACTCCAGCTTGCTCCTGTTTGTGTAAAGAGTCTTTTCATATGCAAAAGAAAGGGGAGGGGGGACTATCTTATTTCCAACTTGCAGTGGGTGTTCCAGCTACCATTTCAACAGAGCTTCTAAGTTTTTAAACTGTTTTATACTGGATTTTTTTTTTATCAGAGTATCTGTGCATCTTATTCTTTATAGCAGTGTCTATTATATGCAGTTATATGAAAATTGGTGTATACTGTCCCTTTAATTCAATGTATAAACTAGGTTAAGTGCTACAGAGCTTGGAACGTTTATCTACAAAAAGATCTTACAATTTAAAAAAAAAAAAAATTATGCTTAACTGATCAATTTCTTTCCGGATATGGCGAGTCCACAGCGTCCTCAATTACTGTTGGGAATATCACTCCTGGCCAGCATTATGAGGAAAAGAGCACCACAGCCAAGCCGTTTAGTATCACTCCCCTTCCCACAAACCTCAGCCATTCGACCGAAGGTAAATGGAGAAAAGGGAGCAACACATGGTGTAGAGGTGCCTGAAATTTAGTTAAAAATAATAGTCTTGAAATAAAGGGTGAAGCCGTGGACTCGCCATATACAGAAATAAATACATTTATCAGGTAAGCATAAATTTTGTTTGAGCCCACGGCGTAATCAATTACTGGGAACCAATATCCAAGCTAGAGTACACAGAGGACTAGGGAGGGACAAGACAGGTAGACTTAAATATAAGGCACCACTGCTTGAAGAACCTCTCTACCAAAAAGAAGCCTAAGCCAAGGCAAAAGTATCAAATTTGGAAAAAGTATGCAGAGAAGACCAAGTTCCCGCCTTGCAAATCTGTTCCACAGAAGCTTAATTTTTTAAAGCCCAAGAAGATGAGACAGCCCTAGTAGAATGAGCTGTAATTCTCTCAGGAGGCTGCTACCCAGCAGTCTCATAGGCCAAATTAATTATACTTCTCAACCAGAGAGAAAGAGAAGTAGCAGTAGCTTTCTGAGCTTTAAGTTTCCCAGAGAAACAAACAAACATGGTAGAATACTGGCAAAAATCCTTAGTCGCCTGTAGGTAGAATTGTAGAGCACACACAACATCTAGGTTGTGCAACAAACGTTCCTTATGAGAAGGATTAGGACATAGAGAAGGAACAAAAATTTCATGATTAATATTTCTATCTGAAACCACATTAGGAAGAAATCCAAACTTAGAACTGCCTTATGTGCATGAAAGGTAAGGCGAATCACACTGCAAAGGCGATAGTTTGAGACTCAAAGCAGAATAAATAGCAATAAGAAACAAAACCTTCCAAGATAACTTAATATCTATGGAATGCATAAGCTCAAACGGCGCCTGCTGCAAAACTCTAAGAACAAGGTTAAGGCTCCAAAGAGGAGCAACGGACTTAAACACAGGCCTGATTCTGACCAAGGCCTGACAAAAAAGATAGCACATCTGACACATCTGCCAGATGCTTATGTAGCAAAATAGATAAGGCAGAAATCTGACCCTTCAGGCTACTGACAAACCCTTCTCCAGACCTTCCTGGAGAAAAGACAAAATCCTAGGAATCTTGATCCTACTCCAAGAGTAGTCCTTGGACTCACACCAATAAAGATATTTACGCCATATCTTATGGTAAATCTTCTTAGTAAATGGCTTGCAAGCCTGAATCATGGTCTCAATAACCGACTCAGAAAACCAATGTTTAGACAGAACTAAGCGTTCAATCTCCAAACAGTAAGCTTCAGAGAATCGAAATTTGGATGAAGGAAGGGACCCTGAAGTAGAAGGTCCTCCCTCAGAGGCAGTCTCCAAGGTGAGAGAGAGAGATTTCCACTAGGTATGCATACCAGATCCTGCGAGGCCACGCAGGGGCTATTAAAACCACTGACGCTCTCTCCTGTTTGATACAAGCAATGACTCGTGGAAGGAGAGTGAACAGAGGAAACAGGTATGCCAGCCTGAAATCCCAAGGGACCGCCAGAGCATCTATAAGAGCGGCCTGTGGATCCCTTGACCTCGAACTGCACCTCGGGAGCATGGCATTCTGCAGAGATGCCATCAGATCCAGCTCCGGCACCCCCCATCTGAGGGTCAAGCTGGAGTACACCTCTGGATGGAGCTCCCACTGCCCACGATGAAAGGTCGGTCTGCTCAGAAAAACCGCTCCTGGAATGTGGATGGCAGATAGACAGCAATTGTGAGCATCTGCCCACTGAATAAATCCGTGCCACCTCTCTTATGGCTAAGGAACTCTGAGTTCCTCCTTGGTGGTTGATGTAAGCCACTGAGGTTATGTTGTCCGACTGGAACCTGATAAACCGGGCTAAGGACAACTGAAGCCAAGCCATCAGAACATTGAAAATCCCTCTCAACTCCAAGATGCTTATGGGGAGAGCAGACTCCTCCCGAGTCCCTTCGCCTTTAATGAGTTCCAAACTGCTCCCCAAGCCCAGCAGGCTGGGGTCCGTGGTTACAATCACCTAGGAAGGTCTCTGAAAGCATGTTACCTGAGAGATGTTCCTGAAAAAGCCAAAACGGGAGAGTCTCTTATCGACTTATCTAGATCTATCCTCTGAGACCGATCCACACATAGTCCCCGTTCCATTGCCTGAGCATCCACTGATGGCTGAACACTACACTGTAGAGAGGCAAGAGGAAAGAATTTTGGCTTTTCTGAACTCCGTCAGAAATATTTTCATTGATAGGTAATCTATTATGGTCCCTAAGAAAACTACCCTTGTAGCTGGAACAAGGGAACTCTCTTCCAGATTCACTTTCCATCCTTGGGAACGTAGAAAAGACAACAAGATGTCTGTGTGAGATTTTGCTTGTTGAAAAGATTGTGCCTAAACCAGAATGTCGTCCAGATTGGGTGCCACTGCAATTCCCCGAAACCAAATCACTGTCAATAGAGACCCCAGAACCTTTGAGAAAGGTGGCTGTGGCAAGGACAAATGGAAGAGCCACAAACTGAAAGTATGTGTCCAGAAAGGAAAATCTCAGAAATTTGTGATGATCCCTGTGAATGGGAACATGAAGGTACGCATCCTTCAGGTCTATGGTCGTCATGAACTGACCTTCTTGCACTAAAGGAAGAATGGAACGTATAGTCTCCATATTGAAAGATGGTACTCTGAGAAACTTGTTTAGACACTTTAGGTTTAGAATAGGTCGGAAAGTTCCCTCTTTTTTGAGAACCACAAACAGATTAAAATAGAAACCTAGACCCTGTTCCTGTACTGGGACTGGAACAATCACTCCCAGGGAGGAAAGATCCTGTACACATTTCAGAAACGCGTCTTTTAATCTAGCCTGCAGATAATTTTGAGCAGTGGAACCTGCCCCTGGGAAAAAAGTCTTTAATTCTAATTTGTAACCTTGGGATACTATGTCCACAGCACAAGGATCTGGGACATCTCGCATCCATGCTTGAGAGAACTGAGAAAGTCTGCCCCCCACTTGATCCGAACCTTCATGCTGATTTTGATTCAGCTGTGGGTTTCTTTGACTGATTTCCCTTGTTCTAATTGGGGTTCCAAGAAGGCTTGGACTATTCCTGCTTGGAAGAGGAATAGGAAGACTTATCTTTGAAATTACAAAAGGAAAAAATGACTAACGTCCTTTCAGCCTATTCTTATCTTGCAGCAGAAAAACAAAATTTATGCTTACCTGATAAATTTATTTCTCTTGTGGTGTATCCAGTCCACGGATCATCCATTACTTGTGGGATATTCTCCTTCCCAACAGAAAGCTGCAAGAGGATCACCCAAAGCAGAGCTGTCTATATAGCTCCTCCCCCAACTGCCACTCCCAGTCATTCGACCGAAGACAAGCAAGAGAAAGGAGAAACTATAGGGTGCAGTGGTGACTAGTTTAAAAATAAAACACACCTGCCTTAAAATGACAGGGCGGGCCGTGGACTGGATACACCACAAGAGAAAGAAATTTATCAGGTAAGCATAAATTTTGTTTTCTCTTGTAAGGTGTATCCAGTCCACGGATCATCCATTACTTGTGGGATACCAATACCAAAGCTACAGGACACGGATGAAGGGAGGGACAAGGCAGGTGCTTAAACGGAAGGCACCACTGCCTGCAAGACCTTTCTCCCAAAAATAGCCTCCGAAGAAGCAAAAGTATCAAATTTATAGAATTTTGAAAAAGTATGAAGCGAAGACCAAGTCGCCGCCTTACAAATCTGTTCAACAGAAGCCTCATTTTTGAAAGCCCATGTGGAAGCTACCGCTCTAGTAGAATGAGCTGTAATCCTTTCAGGAGGCTGCTGGCCAGCAGTCTCATAAGCTAAGCGTATTATACTCCTTAGCCAAAAAGAAAGAGAAGTTGCCGAAGCCTTTTGGCCTCTCCTTTGTCCAGAGTAGAAAACAAACAATGCAGATGTTTGACGAAAATCTTTAGTAGCTTGTAAATAAAACTTGAAAGCACAAACCACGTCAAGATTCTGTAAAAGACGTTCCTTCTTTGAAGAAGGATTGGGACACAGTGACAGTACAACAATCTCCTGATTGATATATTTATTAGATACCACCTTAGGTAGAAAACCAGGTTTGGTACGTAACACTACCTTATCTGCATGAAAAATGCGATAAGGGGAATCACATTGTAAAGCAGATAACTTCCGAAACTCTTCGAGCCGAGGAGATAGCTACTAAAAACAGAACTTTCCAAGATAAGAGTTTAATATCTATGGAATGCAAAAGGTTCAAACGGAACCCCTTGAAGAACCTTAAGAACTAAATTTAAACTCCAAGGCGGAGCAACAGGTTTAAAAACAGGCTTGATTCTGACTAAAGCCTGACAAAACGCCTGCACGTGTGGAACCTCAGCCAGACGTTTGTGCAAAAGAATAGACAGAGCAGAAATCTGTCCCTTTAAGGAACTAGCTGACTAACCCTTCTCCAATCCTTCTTGGAGAAAAGATAATATCCTAGGAATCCTGACCTTACTCCATGAGTAACCCTTGGATTCACACCAATGAAGATATTTACACCATATCTTATGATAGATTTTCCTGGTGACAGGCGTTCGCGCCTGTATTAAGGTATCAATGACCGACTCGGAGAAACCACGCTTTGATAAAATCAAGCGTTCAATCTCCAAGCAGTCAGCCGCAGAGAAATTAGATTTGGATGGTTGAAAGGAGTAGAAGGTCCTGTCTCAGAGGCAGAGTCCATGGTGGAAAACATAATTTATGTAAGAACTTACCTGATAAATTCATTTCTTTCATATTAACAAGAGTCCATGAGCTAGTGACGTATGGGATATACATTCCTACCAGGAGGGGCAAAGTTTCCCAAACCTTAAAATGCCTATAAATACACCCCTCACCACACCCACAAATCAGTTTAACGAATAGCCAAGAAGTGGGGTGATAAGAAAAAGTGCGAAGCATATAAAATAAGGAATTGGAATAATTGTGCTTTATACAAAAAAATCATAACCACCACAAAAAAGGGTGGGCCTCATGGACTCTTGTTAATATGAAAGAAATGAATTTATCAGGTAAGTTCTTACATAAATTATGTTTTCTTTCATGTAATTAACAAGAGTCCATGAGCTAGTGACGTATGGGATAATGACTACCCAAGATGTGGATCTTTCCACACAAGAGTCACTAGAGAGGGAGGGATAAAATAAAGACAGCCAATTCCTGCTGAAAATAATCCACACCCAAAATAAAGTTTAACAAAAAACATAAGCAGAAGATTCAAACTGAAACCGCTGCCTGAAGAACTTTCCTACCAAAAACTGCTTCAGAAGAAGAAAATACATCAAAATGGTAGAATTTAGTAAAAGTATGCAAAGAAGACCAAGTTGCTGCTTTGCAGATCTGGTCAACCGAAGCTTCATTCCTAAACGCCCAGGAAGTAGATACTGACCTAGTAGAATGAGCTGTAATTCTTTGAGGCGGAGTTTTACCCGACTCAACATAGGCAAGATGAATTAAAGATTTCAACCAAGATGCCAAAGAAATGGCAGAAGCTTTCTGGCCTTTCCTAGAACCGGAAAAGATAACAAATAGACTAGAAGTCTTACGGAAAGATTTCGTAGCTTCAACATAATATTTCAAAGCTCTAACAACATCCAAAGAATGCAATGATTTCTCCTTAGAATTCTTAGGATTAGGACATAATGAAGGAACCACAATTTCTCTACTAATGTTGTTGGAATTCACAACTTTAGGTAAAAATTCAAAAGAAGTTCGCAACACCGCCTTATCCTGATGAAAAATCAGAAAAGGAGACTCACACGAAAGAGCAGATAATTCAGAAACTCTTCTAGCAGAAGAGATGGCCAAAAGGAACAAAACTTTCCAAGAAAGTAATTTAATGTCCAATGAATGCATAGGTTCAAACGGAGGAGCTTGAAGAGCTCCCAGAACCAAATTCAAACTCCAAGGAGGAGAAATTGACTTAATGACAGGTTTTATACGAACCAAAGCTTGTACAAAACAATGAATATCAGGAAGAATAGCAATCTTTCTGTGAAAAAGAACAGAAAGAGCAGAGATTTGTCCTTTCAAAGAACTTGCGGACAAACCCTTATCCAAACCATCCTGACGAAATTGTAAAATTCTCGGTATTCTAAAAGAATGCCAAGAAAAATGATGAGAAAGACACCATGAAATATAAATCTTCCAGACTCTATAATATATCTCTCGAGATACAGATTTACGAGCCTGTAACATAGTATTAATCACGGAGTCAGAGAAACCTCTATGACCAAGAATCAAGCGTTCAATCTCCATACCTTTAAATTTAAGGATTTCAGATCCGGATGGAAAAAAGGACCTTGTGACAGAAGGTCTGGTCTTAACGGAAGAGTCCATGGCTGGCAAGATGCCATCCGGACAAGATCCGCATACCAAAACCTGTGAGGCCATGCCGGAGCTATTAGCAGAACAAACGAGCATTCCCTCAGAATCTTGGAGATTACTCTTGGAAGAAGAACTAGAGGCGGAAAGATATAGGCAGGATGATACTTCAAGGAAGTGATAATGCATCCACTGCCTCCGCCTGAGGATCCCGGGATCTGGACAGATACTTCTTTCATAGCCAGAGGACTGTGAGTCCCTCCTTGATGATTGATGTATGCCACAGTTGTGACATTGTCTGTCTGAAAACAAATGAACGATTCTCTCTTCAGAAGAGGCCAAAACTGAAGAGCTCTGAAAATTGCACGGAGTTCCAAAATATTGATCGGTAATCTCACCTCCTGAGATTCCCAAACTCCTTGTGCCGTCAGAGATCCCCACACAGCTCCCCAACCTGTGAGACTTGCATCTGTTGAAATTACAGTCCAGGTCGGAAGAACAAAAGAAGCCCCCTGAATTAAACGATGGTGATTTGTCCACCACGTTAGAGAGAGTGTCGAACAATCGGTTTTAAAGATATTAATTGAGATATCTTCGTGTAATCCCTGCACCATTGGTTCAGCATACAGAGCTGAAGAGGTCGCATGTGAAAACGAGCAAAGGGGATCGCGTCCGATGCAGCAGTCATAAGACCTAGAATTTCCATGCATAAGGCTACCGAAGGGAATGATTGTGACTGAAGGTTTCGACAAGCTGTAATCAATTTTAGACGTCTCTTGTCTGTTAAAGACAGAGTCATGGACACTGAATCTATCTGGAAACCCAGAAAGGTTACCCTTGTTTGAGGAATCAAAGAACTTTTTGGTAAATTGATCCTCCAACCATGATCTTGAAGAAACAACACAAGTCGATTCGTATGAGACTCTGCTAAATGTAAAGACGGAGCAAGTACCAAGATATCGTCCAAATAAGGAAATACCACAATACCCTGTTCTCTGATTACAGACAGAAGAGCACCGAGAATCTTTGTGAAAATTCTTGGAGCTGTAGCAAGGCCAAACGGTAGAGCCACAAATTGGTAATGCTTGTCTAGAAAAGAGAATCTCAGGAACTGATAATGATCTGGATGAATCGGAATATGCAGATATGCATCCTGTAAATCTATTGTGGACATATAATTCCCTTGCTGAACAAAAGGCAATATAGTCCTTACAGTTACCATCTTGAACGTTGGTATCCTTACATAACGATTCAATAATTTTAGATCCAGAACTGGTCTGAAGGAATTCTCCTTCTTTGGTACAATGAAGAGATTTGAATAAAACCCCATCCCCTGTTCCGGAACTGGAACTGACATAATTACTCCAGCCAACTCTAGATCTGAAACACAATTCAGAAATGCTTGAGCTTTTACTGGATTTACTGGGACATGGGAAAGAAAAAATCTCTTTGCAGGAGGTCTCATCTTGAAACCAATTCTGTAAACTGATTTGTGGGTGTGGTGAGGGGTGTATTTATAGGCATTTTAAGGTTTGGGAAACTTTGCCCCTCCTGGTAGGAATGTATATCCCATACGTCACTAGCTCATGGACTCTTGTTAATTACATGAAAGAAAGGATGACATGTCCACCAGATCTGCATACCAATTTCCAATGCCATGGGATCCTGGACATCTCTTGCCCAAGCCTGGGCGAAGAGAGAAAGTCTGCCCCCTACAATATCCGTTACCGGATCGGGGGCTGATCTTTCATGCTGTGTTAAAGGCGGCAGCAGCAGGCTTCTTGGCCTGCTTACCTTTGTTCCAAGCCAGGTTAGGTCTCCAGACCGGCTTGGACTGGGCAAAATTTCCCTCTTGTTTTGTATTAGAGGAAGCTGATGCCACGCTCGTCTTAAAGTTTCGAAAGGCAGAAAATTAGTTTGTTTGGTCCTTAATTTGTTAGACCTATCCTGAGGAAGGGCATGACCTTTTCCTCCAGTAATATCAGAAATGATCTCCTTCAGTCCAGGCCCGAATAGGGTCTGCCCCTTGAAAGGAATGTTGAGAAGCTTAGACTTTGAAGTAACGTCAGCTGAGCGATAGCGCCCTACGCGCCTGAATAGCAAAACCTGAGTTCTTAGTCGTTAGTTTAGATAAATGAACAACGGCGTCAGAAACAAATGAATTGGCTAGCTTAAGCGCTTTAAGCTTGTCAAGTATATCATCCAATGGGGTTTCTACCTGTAAGGCCTCTTCCAGAGACTCAAACCAGAAGGCTGCAGCAGCAGTGACCGGGGCAATGCATGCAAGAGGCTGGAGAATAAAACCCTGTTGAATAAACAATTTCTTAAGGTAACCCTCTAACTTTTTATCCATTGGATCTAGGAAAGCACAACTGTCCTCGACGGGGATAGTTGTACGCTTAGCTAGGGTAGAAACTGCTCCCTCCACCTTAGGGACCGTTTGCCATAAGTCCAGTGTAGCGGCATCTATTGGAAACATTTTCTTAAAAACAGGAGGGGGAGAGAACGGTACACCTGGTCTATCCCATTCCTTAGTAATAATTTCTGAAAACCTCTTAGGTATTGGAAAAACATCAGTGTAAACAGGCACGGCATAGTATTTATCCAATCTACACAATTTCTCTGGCACTATAATGGTGTCACAGTCATCCAGAGTAGCTAAAACCTCCCTGAGCAACACACGGAGGTGTTCAAGCTTAAATTTAAATGTTGACTTATCAGAATCAGGTTGAAGCATCTTCCCTGAGTCAGAAAAATCACCCACAGATAGAAACTCTCCTGCCTCAGCTTCTGCATATTGTGAGGGGATATAAGACGCTACTAAAGCGTCAGAGTGCTCTGTATTTCTTCTAGCCACAGAGCTGTCTCACTTTCCTTGTAACCCTGGTAGTTTGGACAATACCGCTGTAAGGGTATGATCCATAACTGCCGCCATGTCTTGTAAATTAAACGTCATGGGCGCGCTAGATGTACTTGGCGCCTCTTGAGCAGACGTCCCTTGAGCGGGAGTCAAAGGTTCTGACACGTGGGGCGAGTTAGTCGGCATAATTTCCCCTTATCAGTTTCCTCTGGTGATAAATCTTTTAAACCCAGAATATGATCTTTATAACAAAGTAAAATCAGTACATTTGGTACACATTCTAAGAGGGGGTTCCACAATGGCTTCTAAACATAATGAACAAGGAGTTTCCTCTATGTCAGACATGTTTAAACAGACTAGCAATGAGACCAGCAAGCTTGGAAAACACTTTAATAAATGTAAACAAGCAAAAAATAAAAACGGTAATGTGCCTTTAAGAGAAACAAAAAATGTCAGAAATTGAAAAAACATAATTTATGCTTACCTGATAAATTTATTTCTCTTGTAGTGTATCCAGTCCACGGATCATCCATTACTTGTGGGATATTCTCCTTCCCAACAGGAAGTTGCAAGAGGATCACCCACAACAGAGCTGCTATATAGCTCCTCCCCTCACTGCCATATCCAGTCATTCGACTGAAACAAGCAGAGAAAAGGAGAAACCATAGGGTGCAGTGGTGACTGTAGTTTAATTAAAATTTAGACCTACCTGAAAAGGACAGGGCGGGCTGTGGACTGGATACACTACAAGAGAAATAAATTTATCAGGTAAGCATAAATTATGTTTTCTCTTGTTAAGTGTATCCAGTCCACGGATCATCCATTACTTGTGGGATACCAATACCAAAGCTAAAGTACACGGATGATGGGAGGGACAAGGCAGGAACTTAAACGGAAGGAACCACTGCCTGTAGAACCTCCCAAAAACAGCCTCCGAAGAAGCAAAAGTGTCAAATTTGTAAAATTTTGAAAAGGTGTGAAGCAAAGACCAAGTCGCAGACTTGCAAATCTGATCAACAGAGGCCTCATTTTTAAAGGCCCAGGTGGAAGCCACAGCTCTAGTAGAATGAGCTGTAATCCTTTCAGGGGGCTGCTGTCCAGCAGTCTCATAGGCTAAGCATATTATGCTCCGAAGCCAAAAGGAGAGAGAGAGGTTGTCTAAGCTTTTTGACCTCTCCTCTGTCCAGAGTAAACGACAAACAGGGCAGATGTTTGACGAAAATCTTTAGTAGCCTGTAAGTAAAACTTCAAGGCACGGACTACGTCCAGATTATGCAAAAGACGTTCCTTCTTTGAAGAAGGATTAGGACACAATGATGGAACAACAATCTCTTGATTGATATTCCTGTTAGAAACCACCTTAGGTAAAAACCCAGGTTTGGTACGCAGAACTACCTTGTCTGAATGAAAAATCAGATAAGGAGAATCACAATGTAAGGCAGATAACT
The DNA here is from genome assembly GCF_027579735.1 of Bombina bombina. Classification (NCBI taxonomy): domain Eukaryota; kingdom Metazoa; phylum Chordata; class Amphibia; order Anura; family Bombinatoridae; genus Bombina; species Bombina bombina. The sequence continues at coordinate 345,279,424 of NC_069502.1, read as the reverse complement.
CAGAGACTCTTCGAGCAGAGTAAATGGCCATCAAAAACAGAACTTTCCAAGATAAAAGTTTAATATCAATGGAATAAAGGGGTTCAAACGGAACTCCCTGAAGAACTTTAAAAACCAAGTTTAAGCTCCACGGGGGAGCAACAGATTTAAACACAGGCTTAATCCTAACCAAAGCCTGACAAAATGCCTGGACGTCTGGAACTTCTGCCAGACGCTTGTGCAAAAGAATAGACAGAGCAGAGATCTGTCCTTTTAAAGAACTAGCTGATAAGCCTTTGTCCAAACCCTCTTGGAGAAAGGACAATATCCTAGGAATCCTAACATTACTCCATGAGTAACTCTTGGATTCACACCAATAAAGATATTTACGCCATATCTTATGGTAGATTTTCCTGGTGACAGGCTTCCAAGCCTGTATTAAGGTATCAATGACTGACTCTGAGAAGCCACGCCATGATAGAATCAAGCGTTCAATCTCCATGCAGTCAGTCTCAGAGAAATTAGATTTGGATGATTGAAAGGACCTTGTATTAGAAGGTCCTGCCTCAGAGGCAGAGTCCATGGTGGAAGAGATGACATGTCCACTAGGTCTGCATACCAGGTCCTGCGGGGCCACGCAGGCGCTATCAGAATCACCGATGCTCTCTCCTGTTTGATTTTGGCAATCAGTCGAGGGAGACCAGTTTGAAGAACCAAGGAGCTGCTAGAGCATCTATCAGCGTTGCTCCCGGGTCCCTGGACCTGGATCCGTAACAAGGAAGCTTGGCGTTCTGGCGAGACGCCATGAGATCCAGTTCTGGTTTGCCCCAACAATGGACCAGTTAAGCAAACACCTCCGGATGGAGTTCCCACTCCCCCGGATGAAAAGTCTGACGACTTAGAAAATCCGCCTCCCAGTTCTCTACGCCTGGGATGTGGATCGCTGACAGGTGGCAAGAGTGAGACTCTGCCCAGCGAATTATCTTTGAGACTTCTAACATTGCTAGGGAACTCCTGGTTCCCCCTTGATGGTTGATGTAAGCCACAGTCGTGATGTTGTCCGACTGAAATATGATGAACCTCAGTGTTGCTAACTGAGGCCAAGCTAGAAGAGCATTGAATATTGCTCTTAACTCCAGAATATTTATTGGGAGGAGTTTCTCCTCCTGAGTCCACGATCCCTGAGCCTTCAGGGAGTTCCAGACTTCGCCCCAACCTAGAGGGCTGGCATCTGTTGTTACAATCGTCCAATCTGGCCTGCAAAAGGTCATACCCTTGAACAGATGGACCCGAGAAAGCCACCAGAGAAGAGAATCTCTGGTCTCTTGATCCAGATTTAGTAGAGGGGACAAATCTGAGTAATCCCCATTCCACTGACTTAGCATGCATAATTGCAGCGGCCTGAGATGCAGGCGCGCAAATGGCACTATGTCCATTGCCGCTACCATTAAGCCGATTACTTCCATGCACTGAGCCACTGACGGGCGTGGAATGGAATGAACGCAAGCATTTAGAAGTTTTGATAACCTGGACTCCGTCAGGTAAATTTTCATCTCTACAGAATCTATAAGAGTCCCTAGGAAGGAGACTCTTGTGAGTGGTGATAGAGAGCTCTTTTCCACGTTCACTTTCCACCCATGCAACCTCAGAAATGCCAGAACTATCTCTGTATGAGACTTGGCAATTTGAAAGCTTGACGCCTGTATCAGGATGTCTTCTAGATACGGAGCCACCGCTATGCCTCGCGGTCTTAGAACCGCCAGAAGTGAGCCCAGAAACTTTGTAAAAAGTCTCGGGGCAGTGGCCAACCCGAAGGGAAGAGCTACAAATTGGTAATGCCTGTCTAGAAAGGCAAACCTTAGGAACCGATGATGATCTTTGTGAATCGGTATGTGAAGGTAGGCATCCTTTAAGTCCACTGTGGTCATGTACTGACCCTCTTGGATCATGGGTAGGATGGTCCGAATAGTTTCCATTTTGAATGATGGAACTCTGAGGAATTTGTTTAAGATCTTTAGATCCAAGATTGGTCTGAAGGTTCTCTCTTTCTTGGGAACCACAAACAGATTTGAATAAAATCCCTGTCCTTGTTCCGTCGGCGGAACTGGATGGATCACTCCCATTACTAGGAGGTCTTGCACACAGCTTAGGAATGCCTCTTTCTTTATCTGGTTTGCTGATAACCTTGAAAGATGAAATCTCCCTTGTGGAGGAGAAGCTTTGAAGTCCAGAAGATATCCCTGAGATATGATCTCCAATGCCCAGTGATCCTGAACATCTCTTGCCCACGCCTGGGCGAAGAGAGAAAGTCTGCCCCCCACTAGATCCGTCTCCGGATAGGGGGCCGTTCCTTCATGCTGTCTTGGGGGCAGCAGCAGGCTTTCTGGCCTGCTTGCCCTTGTTCCAGGACTGGTTAGGTTTCCAGGCCTGTTTGGAATGAGCAACAGTTCCCTCTTGTTTTGAAGCGGAGGAAGTTGATGCTGCTCCTGCCTTGAAATTTCGAAAGGCACGAAAATTAGACTGTTTGGCATTTGATTTGGCCCTGTCCTGAGGAAGGATATGACCCTTGCCTCCAGTAATGTCAGCAATAATTTCCTTCAAGCCAGGCCCGAATAAGGTCTGCCCCTTGAAAGGAATGTTGAGTAATTTAGACTTTGAAGTCACGTCAGCTGACGAGGATTTAAGCCATAGCATCCTACCCGCCTGGATGGCGAATCCTGAATTCTTAGCCGTTAGTTTAGTCAAATGAACAATGGCATCAGAAACAAATTAGTTAGCTAGCTTAAGCGTTCTAAGCTTGTCAATAATTTCATTCAATGGAGCTGTCTGGATGGCCTCTTCCAGGGCCTCAAACCAGAATGCCGCCGCAGCAGTGACAGGCGCAATGCATGCAAGGGGCTGTAAAATAAAACCTTGTTGAATAAACATTTTCTTAAGGTAACCCTCTAATTTTTTATCCATTGGATCTGAAAAAGCACAACTGTCCTCAACTGGGATAGTGGTACGCTTTGCTAAAGTAGAAACTGCTCCCTCCACCTTAGGGACCGTCTGCCATAAGTCCCGTGTAGTGGCGTCTATTGGAAACATTTTTCTAAATATAGGTGGGGAAAAGGGCACACCGGGTCTATCCCACTCCTTGCTAATAATTTCTGTAAGCCTTTTAGGTATAGGAAAAACGTCAGTACACACCGGCACCGCATAGTATCTATCCAGCCTACACAATTTCTCTGGAATTGCAACTGTGTTATAGTCATTCAGAGCAGCTAATACCTCCCCAAGCAATACACGGAGATTCTCAAGCTTAAATTTAAAATTAGAAATCTCTGAATCAGGTTTCCCAGAGTCAGAGATGTCACCCACAGACTGAAGCTCTCCGTCATGTTCTGCATACTGTGACGCAGTATCAGACATGGCTCTAACAGCATTTGCGCGTTCTGTATCTCTCCTAACCCCAGAGCTATCGCGCTTGCCTCTTAATTCAGGCAATCTAGATAATACCTCTGACAGGGTATTATTCATGAATGCAGCCATGTCCTGCAAGGTAATCGCTATGGGCGTCCCTGATGTAATTGGCGCCATATTAGCGTGCGTCCCCCGAGCGGGAGGCGAAGGGTCTGACACGTGGGGAGAGTTAGTCGGCATAACTTCCCCCTCGACAGAACCCTCTGGTGATAATTCTTTTATAGATAAAGACTGATCTTTACTGTTTAAGGTGAAATCAATAAATTTAGTACACATTCTCCTATGGGGCTCCACCATGGCTTTTAAACATAATGAACAAGTATCCTCTGTTTCAGACATGTTTGTACAGACTAGCAATGAGACTAGCACGCTTGGAAAACACTTTAAAGCAAGTTAACAAGTAATATAAAAAACGTTACTGTGCCTTTAAGAGAAACAAATTGACAAAATTTGAAATAACAGTGAAAAAAACAGAATTTATGTTTACCTGATAAATTACTTTCTCCAACGGTGTGTCCGGTCCACGGCGTCATCCTTACTTGTGGGATATTCTCTTCCCCAACAGGAAATGGCAAAGAGCCCAGCAAAGCTGGTCACATGATCCCTCCTAGGCTCCGCCTACCCCAGTCATTCGACCGACGTTAAGGAGGAATATTTGCATAGGAGAAACCATATGGTACCGTGGTGACTGTAGTTAAAGAAAATAAAATATCAGACCTGATTAAAAAAACCAGGGCGGGCCGTGGACCGGACACACCGTTGGAGAAAGTAATTTATCAGGTAAACATAAATTCTGTTTTCTCCAACATAGGTGTGTCCGGTCCACGGCGTCATCCTTACTTGTGGGAACCAATACCAAAGCTTTAGGACACGGATGCAGGGAGGGAGCAAATCAGGTCACCTAAATGGAAGGCACCACGGCTTGCAAAACCTTTCTCCCAAAAATAGCCTCAGAAGAAGCAAAAGTATCAAACTTGTAAAATTTGGTAAAAGTGTGCAGTGAAGACCAAGTCGCTGCCCTACATATCTGATCAACAGAAGCCTCGTTCTTGAAGGCCCATGTGGAAGCCACAGCCCTAGTGGAATGAGCTGTGATTCTTTCGGGAGGCTGCCGTCCGGCAGTCTCGTAAGCCAATCTGATGATGCTTTTAATCCAAAAAGAGAGAGAGGTAGAAGTTGCTTTTTGACCTCTCCTTTTACCGGAATAAACAACAAACAAGGAAGATGTTTGTCTAAAATCCTTTGTAGCATCTAAATAGAATTTTAGAGCGCGAACAACATCCAAATTGTGCAACAAACGTTCCTTCTTTGAAGCTGGTTTCGGACACAGAGAAGGTACGATAATCTCCTGGTTAATGTTTTTGTTAGAAACAACTTTCGGAAGAAAACCAGGTTTAGTACGCAAAACCACCTTATCTGCATGGAACACCAGATAAGGAGAACACTGCAGAGCAGATAATTCTGAAACTCTTCTAGCAGAAGAAATTGCCACCAAAAACAAAACTTTCCAAGATAATAATTTAATATCAACGGAATGCAAGGGTTCAAACGGAACCCCCTGAAGAACTGAAAGAACTAAATTGAGACTCCAAGGAGGAGTCAAAGGTTTGTAAACAGGCTTGATTCTAACCAGAGCCTGAACAAAGGCTTGAACATCTGGCACAGCTGCCAGCTTTTTGTGAAGTAACACCGACAAGGCGGAAATCTGTCCCTTCAGGGAACTTGCAGATAATCCTTTTTCCAATCCTTCTTGAAGGAAGGATAGAATCCTAGGAATCTTAACCTTGTCCCAAGGGAATCCTTTAGATTCACACCAACAGATATATTTTTTCCAAATCTTGTGGTAAATCTTTCTAGTTACAGGCTTTCTGGCCTGAACAAGAGTATCGATAACAGAATCTGAGAATCCTCGCTTCGATAAAATCAAGCGTTCAATCTCCAAGCAGTCAGCTGGAGTGAAACCAGATTCGGATGTTCGAACGGACCCTGAACAAGAAGGTCTCGTCTCAAAGGTAGCTTCCAAGGTGGAGCCGATGACATATTCACCAGATCTGCATACCAAGTCCTGCGTGGCCACGCAGGAGCTATCAAGATCACCGACGCCCTCTCCTGATTGATCCTGGCTACCAGCCTGGGGATGAGAGGAAACGGCGGGAACACATAAGCTAGTTTGAAGGTCCAAGGTGCTACTAGTGCATCCACTAGAGCCGCCTTGGGATCCCTGGATCTGGACCCGTAGCAAGGAACTTTGAAGTTCTGACGAGAGGCCATTAGATCCATGTCTGGAATGCCCCACAGCTGAGTGACTTGGGCAAAGATTTCCGGATGGAGTTCCCACTCCCCCGGATGCAATGTCTGACGACTCAGAAAATCCGCTTCCCAATTTTCCACTCCTGGGATGTGGATAGCAGACAGGTGGCAGGAGTGAGACTCCGCCCATAGAATGATTTTGGTCACTTCTTCCATCGCTAGGGAACTCCTTGTTCCCCCCTGATGGTTGATGTACGCAACAGTCGTCATGTTGTCTGATTGAAACCGTATGAACTTGGTCCTCGCTAGCTGAGGCCAAGCCTTGAGAGCATTGAATATCGCTCTCAGTTCCAGAATATTTATCGGTAGAAGAGATTCTTCCCGCGACCAAAGACCCTGAGCTTTCAGGGATCCCCAGACCGCGCCCCAGCCCATCAGACTGGCGTCGGTCGTGACAATGACCCACTCCGGTCTGCGGAATGTCATCCCTTGTGACAGGTTGTCCAGGGACAGCCACCAACGGAGTGAGTCTCTGGTCCTCTGATTTACTTGTATCTTCGGAGACAAGTCTGTATAGTCCCCATTCCACTGACTGAGCATGCACAGTTGTAATGGTCTTAGATGAATGCGCGCAAAAGGAACTATGTCCATTGCCGCTACCATCAACCCGATCACTTCCATGCACTGAGCTATGGAAGGAAGAGGAACGGAATGAAGTATCCGACAAGAGTCTAGAAGTTTTGTTTTTCTGGCCTCTGTTAGAAAAATCCTCATTTCTAAGGAGTCTATAATTGTTCCCAAGAAGGGAACCCTTGTTGACGGGGATAGAGAACTCTTTTCCACGTTCACTTTCCAGCCGTGAGATCTGAGAAAGGCCAGGACGATGTCCGTGTGAGCCTTTGCTTGAGGAAGGGACGACGCTTGAATCAGAATGTCGTCCAGGTAAGGTACTACTGCAATGCCCCTTGGTCTTAGCACCGCTAGAAGGGACCCTAGTACCTTTGTGAAAATCCTTGGAGCAGTGGCTAATCCGAAAGGAAGCGCCACGAACTGGTAATGTTTGTCCAGGAATGCGAACCTTAGGAACCGATGATGTTCCTTGTGGATAGGAATATGTAGATACGCATCCTTTAAATCCACCGTGGTCATGAATTGACCTTCCTGGATGGAAGGAAGAATAGTTCGAATGGTTTCCATCTTGAACGATGGAACCTTGAGAAACTTGTTTAAGATCTTGAGGTCTAAGATTGGTCTGAACGTTCCCTCTTTTTTGGGAACTATGAACAGATTGGAGTAGAACCCCATCCCTTGTTCCCTTAATGGAACAGGATGAATCACTCCCATTTTTAACAGGTCTTCTACACAATGTAAGAACGCCTGTCTCTTTATGTGGTCTGAAGACAACTGAGACCTGTGGAACCTCCCCCTTGGGGGAAGTCCCTTGAATTCCAGAAGATAACCCTGGGAGACTATTTCTAGCGCCCAAGGATCCAGAACATCTCTTGCCCAAGCCTGAGCGAAGAGAGAGAGCCTGCCCCCCACCAGATCCGGTCCCGGATCGGGGGCCAATATTTCATGCTGTCTTGGTAGCAGTGGCAGGTTTCTTGGCCTGCTTTCCCTTGTTCCAGCCTTGCATTGGTCTCCAAGCTGGCTTGGCTTGAGAAGTATTACCCTCTTGCTTAGAGGACGTAGCACTTTGGGCTGGTCCGTTTTTACGAAAGGGACGAAAATTAGGTCTATTTTTTGCCTTGAAAGGCCGATCCTGAGGAAGGGCGTGGCCCTTACCCCCAGTGATATCAGAGATAATCTCTTTCAAGTCAGGGCCAAACAGTGTTTTCCCCTTGAAAGGAATGTTTAGTAGCTTGTTCTTGGAAGACGCATCAGCCGACCAAGATTTCAACCAAAGCGCTCTGCGCGCCACAATAGCAAACCCAGAATTCTTAGCCGCTAACCTAGCCAATTGCAAAGTGGCGTCTAGGGTGAAAGAATTAGCCAATTTGAGAGCATTGATTCTGTCCATAATCTCCTCATAAGGAGGAGAATCACTATCGAGCGCCTTTATCAGTTCATCAAACCAGAAACATGCGGCTGTAGTGACAGGGACAATGCATGAAATTGGTTGTAGAAGGTAACCCTGCTGAACAAACATCTTTTTAAGCAAACCTTCTAATTTTTTATCCATAGGATCTTTGAAAGCACAACTATCCTCTATGGGTATAGTGGTGCGTTTGTTTAAAGTAGAAACCGCTCCCTCGACCTTGGGGACTGTCTGCCATAAGTCCTTTCTGGGGTCGACCATAGGAAACAATTTTTTAAATATGGGGGGAGGGACGAAAGGAATACCGGGCCTTTCCCATTCTTTATTAACAATGTCCGCCACCCGCTTGGGTATAGGAAAAGCTTCTGGGAGCCCCGGCACCTCTAGGAACTTGTCCATTTTACATAGTTTCTCTGGGATGACCAACTTTTCACAATCATCCAGAGTGGATAATACCTCCTTAAGCAAAATGCGGAGATGTTCCAACTTAAATTTAAATGCAATCACATCAGGTTCAGCCTGTTGAGAAATGTTCCCTGAATCAGTAATTTCTCCCTCAGACAAAACCTCCCTGGCCCCCTCAGATTGGGTTAGGGGCCCTTCAGAGATATTAATATCAGCGTCGTCATGCTCTTCAGTAACTAAAACAGAGCAGCCACGCTTACGCTGACAAGGGTTCATTTTGGCTAAAATGTTTTTGACAGAATTATCCATTACAGCCGTTAATTGTTGCATAGTAAGGAGAATTGGCGCGCTAGATGTACTAGGGGCCTCCTGAGTGGGCAAGACTCGTGTAGACGAAGGAGGGAATGATGCAGTACCATGCTTACTCCCCTCACTTGAGGAATCATCTTGGGCATCATTGTCATTATCACATAAATCACATTTATTTAAATGAATAGGAATTCTGGCTTCCCCACATTCAGAACACAGTCTATCTGGTAGTTCAGACATGTTAAACAGGCATAAACTTGATAATAAAGTACAAAAAACGTTTTAAAATAAAACCGTTACTGTCACTTTAAATTTTAAACTGAACACACTTTATTACTGCAATTGCGAAAAAACATGAAGGAATTGTTCAAAATTCACCAAATTTTCACCACAGTGTCTTAAAGCCTTAAAAGTATTGCACACCAAATCTGGAAGCTTTAACCCTTAAAATAACGGAACCGGAGCCGTTTTAAAACTTTAACCCCTTTACAGTCCCTGGTATCTGCTTTGCTGAGACCCAACCAAACCCAAAGGGGAATACGATACCAAATGACGCCTTCAGAAAGTCTTTTCTAAGTATCAGAGCTCCTCTCACATGCGACTGCATGCCATGCCTCTCAAAAACAAGTGCGCCACACCGGCGCGAAAATGAGGCTCTGTTTATGCTTTGGGAAAGCCCCTAAGAAATAAGGTGTCTAATACAGTGCCTGCCGATATTATTATATCAAAATACCCAGATAAAATGATTCCTCAAGGCTAAATATGTGTTAATAACGAATCGATTTAGCCCAGAAAAGTCTACAGTCTTAATAAGCCCTTGTGAAGCCCTTATTTACAATCGTAATAAACATGGCTTACCGGATCCCATAGGGAAAATGACAGCTTCCAGCATTACATCGTCTTGTTAGAATGTGTCATACCTCAAGCAGCAAGAGACTGCACACTGTTCCCCCAACTGAAGTTAATTGCTCTCAACAGTCCTGTGTGGAACAGCCATGGATTTTAGTTACGGTTGCTAAAATCATTTTCCTCATACAAACAGAAATCTTCATCTCTTTTCTGTTTCTGAGTAAATAGTACATACCAGCACTATTTCAAAATAACAAACTCTTGATTGAATAATAAAAACTACAGTTAAACACTAAAAAACTCTAAGCCATCTCCGTGGAGATGTTGCCTGTACAACGGCAAAGAGAATGACTGGGGTAGGCGGAGCCTAGGAGGGATCATGTGACCAGCTTTGCTGGGCTCTTTGCCATTTCCTGTTGGGGAAGAGAATATCCCACAAGTAAGGATGACGCCGTGGACCGGACACACCTATGTTGGAGAAACATAATTTATGCTTACCTGATAAATTCCTTTCTCCTGTAGTGTAGTCAGTCCACGGGTCATCCATTACTTATGGGATATTAACTCCTCCCTAACAGGAAGTGCAAGAGGATCACCCAAGCAGAGCTGCTATATAGCTCCTCCCCTCTACGTCATACCCAGTCATTCGACCGAAACCAAACGAGAAAGGAGAAACTATAGGGTGCAGTGGTGACTGGAGTTTAATTTAAAATTTAGACCTGCCGTAAAAAACAGGGCGGGCCGTGGACTGACTACACTACAGGAGAAAGGAATTTATCAGGTAAGCATAAATTATGTTTTCTTATGTTAAGTGTAGTCAGTCCACGGGTCATCCATTACTTATGGGATACCAATACCAAAGCTCAAAGTACACGGATGACGGGAGGGACAGGCAGGATCTTTACACGGAAGGAACCACTGCCTGTAGAACCTTTCTCCCAAAAACAGCCACCGAAGAAGCAAAAGTGTAAAATTTGTAAAATTTTGAAAAAGTGTGAAGTGAAGACCAAGTTGCAGCCTTGCAAATCTGTTCAACAGAGGCCTCATTCTTAAAGGCCCAAGTGGAAGCCACAGCTCTAGTAGAATGAGCTGTAATCCTTTCAGGAGGCTGCTGTCCAGCAGTCTCATAGGCTAAACGTATTATGCTACGAAGCCAAAAAGAGAGAGAGGTAGCCGAAGCTTTTTGACCTCTCCTCTGTCCAGAATAAACGACAAACAGGGAAGAAGTTTGACGAAATTCCTTAGTTGCCTGCAAATAAAATTTCAGGGCACGGACGACGTCCAGATTGTGCAGAAGTTGTTCCTTCTTTGAAGAAGGGTTAGGGCACAATGATGGAACAACAATCTCTTGATTGATATTCTTGTTAGTGACTACCTTAGGTAAGAACCCAGGTTTAGTACGCAGAACTACCTTGTCTGAATGAAAAATCAGATAAGGCGAATCACAATGTAAGGCCGATAACTCAGAGACTCTTCGAGCCGAGGAAATAGCCATTAAAAACAGAACTTTCCAAAATAACAGCTTGATATCAATGGAATGAAGGGGTTCAAACGGAACACCTTGCAGAACGTTAAGAACTAAGTTTAAGCTCCACGGCGGAGCAACAGTCTTAAACACAGGCTTAATCCTAGCCAAAGCCTGACAAAAAGCCTGAACGTCCGGAACTTCTGACAGACGTTTGTGTAAAAGGATAGACAGAGCTGAGATCTGTCCCTTTAACGAACTAGCAGATAAACCCTTTTCTAAACCTTCTTGTAGAAAAGACAATATCCTAGGAATCCTAACCTTACTCCATGAGTAACTCTTGGATTCGCACCAATATAAGTATTTACGCCATATTTTATGGTAAATTTTCCTGGTAACAGGTTTCCTAGCCTGTATTAAGGTATCAATCACTGACTCCGAGAATCCCCGCTTTGATAGAATCAAGCGTTCAATCTCCATGCAGTCAGCCTCAGAGAAATTAGATTTGGATGTTTGAAAGGACCCTGAATCAGAAGGTCCTGTCTCAGAGGCAGAGACCATGGTGGACAGGACGACATGTCCACTAGATCTGCATACCAGGTCCTGCGTGGCCACGCAGGCGCTATTAGAATCAGCGATGCTCTCTCCTGTTTGATCCTGGTAATCAATCGAGGAAGCATCGGGAAGGGTGGAAACACATAAGCCATGTTGAAGACCCAAGGTGCTGTCAGAGCATCTATCAGTACCGCTCCCGGGTCCCTGGACCTGGATCCGTAACAAGGAAGCTTGGCGTTCTGGCGAGACGCCATGAGATCCAGATCTGGTTTGCCCCAATGATGAAGCAGTTGGGCTAACACCTCCGGATGAAGTTCCCACTCCCCCGGATGAAAAGTCTGGCGACTTAGGAAATCCGCCTCCCAGTTCTCCATACCTGGGATGTGGATCGCTGACAGGTGGCAAGAGTGAGACTCTGCCCAGCGAATTATCTTTGAGACTTCCATCATCGCTAGGGAACTCCTTGTCCCTCCCTGATGGTTGATGTAAGCCACAGTCGTGATGTTGTCCGACTGAAACCTGATGAACCTCAGTTGCTAACTGAGGCCAAGCCAGAAGAGCATTGAAAACTGCTCTTAATTCCAGAATGTTTATTGGAAGGAGTCTCTCCTCCTGAGTCCATGATCCCTGAGCCTTCAGGGAATTCCAGACTGCGCCCCAACCTAGCAGGCTGGCGTCTGTTGTTACAATCGTCCAATCTGGCCTGCGGAAGGGCATCCCCCTGGACAGATGTGGCCGAGAAAGCCACCATAGAAGAGAATCTCTGGTCTCTTGATCCAGATTTAGCATAGGGGACAAATCTGAGTAATCCCCATTCCACTGACTTAGCATGCACAATTGCAGCGGTCTGAGATGCAGGCGTGCAAAAGGTACTATGTCCATTGCCGCTACCATTAAGCCGATTACCTCCATGCATTGAGCCACTGACGGGTGTTGAATGGAATGAAGGACACGGCAAGCATTTAGAAGTTTTGATAACCTGGCCTCTGTCAGGTAAATTTTCATTTCTACAGAATCTATAAGAGTCCCTAAGAAGGGAACTCTTGTGAGTGGCAATAGATAACTATTTTCTACGTTCACCGTCCACCCATGCGACCTTAGAAATGCCAGAACTAACTCTGTATGAGACTTGGCAGTTTGGAAACTTGACGCTTGTATCAGAATGTCGTCTAGGTACGGAGCTACCGCTATTCCTTGCGGTCTTAGTACCGCCAGAAGAGAGCCCAGAACCTTTGTAAAGATTCTTGGAGCTGTAGCTAACCCGAAGGGAAGAGCTACAAACTGGTAATGCCTGTTTAGGAAGGCAAACCTTAGATACCGGTAATGATCCTTGTGAATCGGTATGTGAAGGTAGGCATCCTTTAAATCCACTGTGGTCATGTACTGACCCTCTTGGATCATAGGTAAGATGGTCCGAATAGTTTCCATTTTGAACGATGGAACTCTTAGGAATTTGTTTAGGATCTTTAAGTCCAAGATTGGTCTGAAGGTTCCCTCTTTTTTGGGAACCACAAACAGATTTGAGTAAAACCCTTGTCCGTGTTCCGACCGCGGAACTGGGTGGATCACTCCCATTAGTAAGAGGTCTTGTACACAGCGTAGAAACGCCTCTTTCTTTATCTGGTTTGCTGACAACCTTGAAAGATGAAATCTCCCTTTTGGAGGAGAAGCTTTGAAGTCCAGAAGATATCCCTGAGATATGATCTCTAACGCCCAGGGATCCTGGACATCTCTTGCCCAAGCCTGGGCGAAGAGAGAAAGTCTGCCCCCCACTAGATCCGTTTCCGGATCGGGGGCCCTCACTTCATGCTGTCTTAGGGGCAGCAGCAGGTTTTCTGGCCTGCTTGCCCTTGTTCCAGGACTGGATAGGTTTCCAGCCCTGTCTGTAGCGAGCAACAGTTCCTTCCTGTCTTGGAGCGGAGGAAGTTGATGCTGCTCCTGCCTTGAAGTTACGAAAGGCACGAAAATTAGACTGTTTAGCCCTTGGTTTGGCCCTGTCTTGAGGCAGGGCATGGCCCTTACCTCCAGTAATGTCAGCGATAATTTCTTTCAAACCGGGCCCGAATAATGTCTGCCCTTTGAAAGGAATGTTAAGCAATTTAGATTTAGAAGTCACATCAGCAGACCAGGATTTAAGCCACAGCGCTCTACGCGCTTGAATGGCGAATCCGGAGTTCTTAGCCGTAAGTTTAGTTAAGTGTACTACGGCATCAGAAATAAATGAATTAGCTAGCTTAAGGACTTTAAGCTTGTCTATAATCTCATCCAATGGAGCTGTGCTAAGGGTCTCTTCCAGAGACTCAAACCAGAATGCCGCCGCAGCCGTGACAGGCGCAATGCATGCAAGGGGTTGTAATATAAAACCTTGCTGAACAAACATTTTCTTAAGGTAACCCTCTAACTTTTTATCCATTGGATCTGAAAAAGCACAGCTATCCTCCACCGGGATAGTGGTGCGCTTAGCCAGAGTAGAAACTGCTCCCTCCACCTTAGGGACCGTCTGCCATAAGTCCCGTGTGGTGGCGTCTATTGGAAACATTTTTCTAAATATAGGAGGGGGTGAAAAAGGCACACCGGGTCTATCCCACTCCTTGTTAACAATTTCTGTAAGCCTTTTAGGTATAGGAAAAACGTCAGTACACGCCGGTACCGCAAAATATTTATCCAGCCTACATACTTTCTCTGGAATTGCAACCGTGTTACAATCATTCAGAGCCGCTAATACCTCCCCTAGTAATACACGGAGGTTCTCAAGCTTAAATTTAAAATTTGAAATGTCTGAGTCCAGTTTACTTGGATCAGATCCGTCACCCACAGAATGAAGCTCTCCGTCCTCATGTTCTGCAAATTGTGACGCAGTATCAGACATGGCTCTATTATTATCAGCGCACTCTGTTCTTACCCCAGAGTGATCGCGTTTACCCCTAAATTCTGGCAATTTAGATAGTACTTCAGTCATAACATTAGCCATGTCTTGCAAAGTGATTTGTATGGGCCGCCCTGATGTACTTGGCGCCACAATATCACGCACCTCCTGAGCGGGAGGCGAAGGTACTGACACGTGAGGAGAGTTAGTCGGCATAACTTCCCCCTCGTTGTCTGGTGATAATTTCTTTACATGTACAGATTGGCTTTTATTTAAAGTAGCATCAATGCAATTAGTACACAAATTTCTATTGGGCTCCACATTGGCCTTTAAACATAGTGAACAAAGAGATTCATCTGTGTCAGACATGTTTAAACAAACTAGCAATGAGACTAGCAAGCTTGGAAATACTTTTCTAAATAAATTTACAAGCAATATAAAAAACGCTACTGTGCCTTTAAGAAGCACAAAAAACTGTCACAGTTGAAATAACAATGAACCAAAATAGTTATAGCAACCAATTTTTCACAGTAAATGTATTAAGTTAGCAAAGGATTGCACCCACCAGCAAATGGATGATTAACTCCTTAATACCCAAAAAACGGATAACAATTTAATATTAACGTTTTTATCATAGTCAAAACACACTATCACAGGTCTGCTGTGAGTGATTACCTCCCTCAAAACTAGTTTTGGAGACCCCTGAGCTCTGTAGAGACGTCCTGGATCATGGAGGAAGAAATAGGAAGACTGTGACTAAATTTTTACTGCGCAATAAAGCGCTAAAATAGGCCCCTCCCACTCATATTACAACAGTGGGGAAGCTCAGTAAACTGATATTATTCAGAAACAAACGACAGCCATGTGGTAAAAATCATGCCCATAAAGTTTTATCACCAAGTACCTCAGAAAAAACGATTAACATGCCAGTGAAAGTTTTAAAAATGAAAATTATGAAATGTTACTAATAAGCCTGCTGCCAGTCGCTTTCACTGCAGTGCAGGCTCAAATATTACTTAAATATAGACAGTATTTTCTTAGTGAAATTCCATTCCCCAGAAATACCTCAGAGTATACATACATATCAGCCTGATACCAGTCGCTACTACTGCATTTAAGGCTGCACTTACATTACATCGGTATTAGCAGTATTTTCTCAGTCAATTCCATTCCTTAGAAAATAATATACTGCAACATACCTCCTTGCAGGTGAGCCCTGCCTGCTATCCCCTGTTCTGAAGTTACCTCACTCCTCAGAATGGCCGAGAACAGCAAGTGGATCTTAGTTACGAACGCTAAGATCATAGACAAACTCAGGTAGATTCTTCTTCTAATGCTGCCTGAGAAGAAACAACACACTCCGGTGCCGTTTAAAATAACAAACTTTTGATTGAAGAAATAAAAAACTAAGTTTAACAACCACAGTCCTCTCACACGTCCTATCTATTAGTTAGGTGCGAGAGAATGACTGGGTATGACGTAGAGGGGAGGAGCTATATAGCAGCTCTGCTTGGGTGATCCTCTTGCACTTCCTGTTAGGGAGGAGATATAATTCCATAAGTAATGGATGACCCGTGGACTGACTACACTTAACAGGAGAAAACAGAATTTATGCTTACCTGATAAATTACTTTCTCCAACGGTGTGTCCGGTCCACGGCGTCATCCTTACTTGTGGGAATATCTCTTCCCCAACAGGAAATGGCAAAGAGTCCCAGCAAAGATGCCATATAGTCCCTCCTAGGCTCCGCCCACCCCAGTCATTCGACCGACGGACAGGAGGAAAAATATAGGAGAAACCATATGGTAACGTGGTGACTGTAGTTAGAGAAAATAATTCATCAGACCTGATTAAAAAACCAGGGCGGGCCGTGGACCGGACACACCGTTGGAGAAAGTAATTTATCAGGTAAGCATAAATTCTGTTTTCTCCAACATTGGTGTGTCCGGTCCACGGCGTCATCCTTACTTGTGGGAACCAATACCAAAGCTTTAGGACACGGATGAAGGGAGGGAACAAATCAGGTTACCTAAACGGAAGGCACCACGGCTTGCAAAACCTTTCTCCCAAAAATAGCCTCCGAAGAAGCAAAAGTATCAAATTTGTAAAATTTGGCAAAAGTGTGCAGTGAAGACCAAGTCGCTGCCTTACATATCTGATCAACAGAAGCCTCGTTCTTCAAGGCCCATGTGGAAGCCACAGCCCTAGTGGAGTGAGCTGTGATTCTTTCAGGAGGCTGCCGTCCGGCAGTCTCATAAGCCAATCGGATGATGCTTTTAAGCCAAAAGGAAAGAGAGGTAGAAGTTGCTTTTTGACCTCTCCTTTTACCAGAATAGACGACAAACAGAGAAGATGTTTGTCTGAACTCTTTTGTAGCTTCTAAGTAGAATTTTAGAGCACGGACTACATCTAAATTGTGTAGCAAACGTTCCTTCTTTGAAACTGGTTTCGGACACAAAGAAGGTACAACTATCTCCTGGTTAATATTCTTGTTGGAAACAACCTTTGGAAGAAAACCAGGCTTAGTATGCAAAACAACCTTATCTGAATGGAACACCAGATAGGGCGGAGTACACTGCAGAGCAGATAACTCTGAAACGCTTCTGGCAGAAGAAATAGCAACCAAAAACAAAACTTTCCAAGATAATAACTTAATATCTATGGAATGTAGAGGTTCAAACGGAACCCCTTGAAGAACTGAAAGAACTAGATTTAGACTCCAGGGAGGAGTCAAAGGTCTGTAAACAGGCTTGATCCTAACCAGAGCCTGAACAAATGCTTGAACATCTGGCACGGCTGCCAGCCGTTTGTGAAGTAAAACAGATAAAGCAGAGATCTGTCCCTTCAGAGAACTTGCAGATAATCCTTTCTCCAAACCTTCTTGTAGAAAGGATAGAATCTTAGGAATTTTTATCTTGTTCCATGGGAATCCTTTAGATTCACACCAACAGATATATTTTTTCCATATTTTATGGTAAATTTTTCTAGTTACAGGCTTTCTAGCCTGAATCATAGTATCTATTACAGAATCTGAAAACCCACGCTTTGATAAAATCAAGCGTTCAATCTCCAAGCCGTCAGTTGGAGGGAGACCAGATTCGGATGTTCGAATGGACCTTGAACAAGAAGGTCCTGTCTCAAAGGTAGCTTCCATGGTGGAGCCGATGACATTCACCAGGTCTGCATACCAAGTCCTGCGTGGCCACGCAGGAGCTATCAAGATCACCGAAGCCCTCTCCTGATTGATCCTGGCTACCAGCCTGGGAATGAGAGGAAACGGTGGGAATACATAAGCTAGGTTGAAGGTCCAAGGTGCTACTAGTGCATCTACTAGAGTCGCCTTGGGATCCCTGGATCTGGACCCGTAGCAAGGAACCTTGAAGTTCTGACGAGACGCCATCAGATCCATGTCTGGAATGCCCCATAATTGAGTTATTTGGGCAAAGATTTCCGGATGGAGTTCCCACTCCCCCGGATGGAATGTCTGACGACTCAGAAAATCCGCTTCCCAATTTTCCACTCCTGGGATGTGGATTGCAGACAAGTGGCAGGAGTGATTCTCCGCCCATTGAATTATCTTGGTCACTTCCTCCATCGCCAGGGAACTCCTTGTTCCCCCCTGATGGTTGATATATGCAACAGTCGTCATGTTGTCTGATTGAAACCTTATGAATTTGGCCTTTGCTAGTTGAGGCCAAGCTTTGAGAGCATTGAATATCGCTCTCAGTTCCAGAATGTTTATCGGGAGAAGAGATTCTTCCCGAGACCATAGACCCTGAGCTTTCAGGGGTTCCCAGACCGCGCCCCAGCCCACCAGACTGGCGTCGGTCGTGACAATGACCCACTCTGGTCAGCGGAAGCTCATTCCCTGTGACAGGTTGTCCAGGATCAGCCACCAACGGAGTGAATCTCTGGTCTTTTGATCTACTTGAATCGTCGGAGACAAGTCTGCATAATCCCCATTCCACTGTCTGAGCATGCACAGTTGTAATGGTCTTAGATGAATTCGTGCAAAAGGAACTATGTCCATTGCTGCAACCATCAATCCTATTACTTCCATGCACTGCGCTATGGAAGGACGAAGAACAGAATGAAGTACTTGACAAGAGCTTAGAATTTTTGATTTTCTGACCTCTGTCAGAAAAATCCTCATTTCTAAGGAATCTATTATTGTTCCCAAGAAGGGAACTCTTGTTGACGGGGACAGAGAACTTTTTTCTTTGTTCACCTTCCATCCGTGAGATCTGAGAAAGGCTAGGACGATGTCCGTATGAGCCTTTGCTTTTGACAGAGACGACGCTTGAATCAGGATGTCGTCCAAGTAAGGTACTACTGCAATGCCCCTTGGTCTTAGAACCGCTAGAAGGGACACTAGTACCTTTGTGAAAATTCTCGGAGCAGTGGCTAATCCGAATGGAAGAGCCACAAACTGGTAATGCTTGTCCAGAAAAGCGAACCTTAGGAACTGATGATGTTCCTTGTTGATAGGAATATGTAGGTACGCATCCTTTAAATCCACCGTGGTCATAAAGTGACCTTCCTGGATGGTGGGAAGGATCGTTCGAATGGTTTCCATTTTGAACGATGGAACCCTGAGAAATTTGTTTAGGATCTTGAGATCTAAAATTGGTCTGAATGTTCCCTCTTTTTTGGGAACTATGAACAGGTTGGAGTAAAACCCCATCCCTTGTTCTCTTATTGGGACTGGATGAATTACTCCCATCTTTAACAGGTCTTCTACACAATGTAATAATGCCTGTCTTTTTATTTGGTTTGAAGATAATTGAGACCTGTGGAACCTTCCCCTTGGGGGTAGTTCCTTGAATTCCAGGAGATAACCTTGAGAAACTATTTCTAGTGCCCAAGGATCCTGAACATCTCTTGCCCAAGCCTGAGCAAAGAGAGAAAGTCTGCCCCCCACCAGATCCGGTCCCGGATCGGGGGCCATCCCTTCATGCTGTTTTGGTAGCAGTGGCAGGCTTCTTGGCCTGCTTACCCTTGTTCCAGCCTTGCATCGGTCTCCAGGCTGGTTTGGGTTGTGAAGTATTACCCTCTTGCTTAGAGGATGTAGAATTAGAGGCTGGTCCGTTTCTGCGAAAGGGACGAAAATTAGGCTTATTTTTAGCCTTAAAAGACCTATCCTGAGGGAGGGCGTGGCCCTTTCCCCCGGCGATGTCTGAAATAATCTCTTTCAAATCAGGACCAAACAGTGTTTTACCCTTGAAAGGGATGTTAAGCAATTTTGTCTTGGAAGACACATCCGCTGACCAAGACTTTAGCCAAAGCGCTCTGCGCGCCACGATAGCAAACCCTGAATTTTTCGCCGCTAATCTAGCTAATTGCAAAGCGGCATCTAAAATAAAAGAGTTAGCCAATTGAAGTGCTTGAACTCTGTCCATAACCTCCTCATACGAAGATTCTTTATTGAGCGACTTTTCTAGTTCTTCGAACCAGAAACACGCTGCCGTAGTGACAGGAACAATGCATGAAATTAGTTGTAGAAGGTAACCTTGCTGAACAAACATCTTTCTAAGCAAACCCTCTAATTTTTTATCCATAGGATCTTTGAAAGCACAACTATCTTCTATAGGAATAGTAGTGCGTTTGTTTAGAGTAGAAACCGCCCCCTCGACCTTGGGGACCTGTCTGCCATAAGCCCTTTCTGGGGTCGACTATAGGAAATAATTTCTTAAATATAGGGGGAGGAACAAAAGGTATGCCGGGCCTTTCCCACTCCTTATTTACTATGTCCGCCACCCGCTTGGGTATAGGAAAAGCATCGGGGGGCACCGGAACCTCTAGGAACTTGTCCATCTTACATAATTTCTCTGGAATGACCAAATTGTCACAATCATCCAGAGTAGATAATACCTCCTTAAGCAGTGCGCGGAGATGTTCTAATTTAAATTTAAATGTTACAACATCAGGTTCAGCTTGTTGAGAAATTTTTCCTGAATCTGAAATTTCTCCCTCAGACAAAACCTCCCTCCTGGCCCCTTCAGATTGGTGTGAGGGTATGTCAGAACAGTTATCAGCAGCATCCTCTTGCTCTTCAGTGTATAAAACAGAGCAATCGCGCTTTCTCTGATAAGTAGGCATTTTGGATAAAATGTTTGCAATAGAATTATCCATTACAGCCGTTAATTGTTGCATGGTAATAAGTATCGGCGCACTAGATGTACTAGGGGCCTCTTGTGTGGGCAAAACTGGTGTAGACACAGAAGGGGATGATGCAGTATCATGCTTACTCCCCTCATTTGAGGAATCATCTTGGGCAATATCATTATCTGTGGCATCATTGTCCCTACTTTGTTTGGACACTATGGCACAATTATCACATAAATTTAAATAGGGAGAAACCTTGGTTTTCATACATATAGAACATAGCTTATCTGATGGTACAGACATGTTAAACAGGCTTAAACTTGTCAACAAAGCACAAAAAACGTTTTAAAATAAAACCGTTACTGTCACTTTAAATTTTAAACAGAGCACACTTTATTACTGAATATGTGAAAAAGTATGAAGGAATTGTTCAAAATTTCACCACAGTGTCTTAAAGAATATCGGCTCAGTAAAAAAGAGGTCAGGTGGATTTTCAATGTAAATTCCAGGATCCCATTTGGTCTAAATATTGAATCAGATGTCAATTTGTTTGTGTAAAGAAATATTTTTTAATATATATCTGATAAATTGTGTAAACCGTTAGTATAGTTCTTTACAACTTCAATATGTAACACATATTTTAGGGGTATATTTTTCTTTTCATATATTAATCTTTAACCCCTAATGATATAGTGTTCTTATGTTATTGAAAACCATAAATTTAAAATTGTGTATTTCCACTTTAATGCATTGTTTTAAAACGAGCATTGCATTCCTGTACTCATTCTGTCTGTTTATGCAGCATATATAGTTTTAAGGGTTCAAAACTAAATCAAGTATCAATTATTAAACAGATTACTAATTAACCTAATTGACCCTCTATATATGCTT
The DNA here is from genome assembly GCF_027579735.1 of Bombina bombina. NCBI lineage: Eukaryota > Metazoa > Chordata > Amphibia > Anura > Bombinatoridae > Bombina > Bombina bombina. The sequence goes on along the minus strand of NC_069502.1, from coordinate 345,258,250 downwards.
GCAGAACAGCATTCTGTTTCAAGCAGTGAGCAAGTGAGGTAGCCCCTCACGAAACGCGTATGTTTTTTGCTGTTCAGTAGCCATCCGGACCAGTTCCGTTTGGTGCATTTTTTCTGCATGCCCACCTTTTTGATTTTAGCCTGTCTGTACCTGTAAATAATAAAACCTTACTGCATCTTACCTTTACCGCTTCCCTGGATTCATTTGCGGATGGTTAGCCGGTTTCCTTTTTTGCTTTGCTTGCTGTACAAAAATCTTTTTAAGCAAACCTTCCAATTTTATATCCATAGGATCTTTGAAAGCACAACTATCCTCGATAGGAATAGTAGTTCGCTTGTTTAGAGTAGAAACTGCCCCCTTGACCTTAGGGACTGTCTGCCATAAGTCCTTTCTGGGGTCGACCATAGGAAATAATTTCTTAAATATAGGGGGAGGAACAAAAGGTATGCCGGGCTTCTCCCACTCCTTATTCACTATGTCCGCCACCCGCTTGGGTATAGGAAAAGCGTCGGGGTGCACCGGAACCTCTAGAAACTTGTCCATCTTGCATAATTTCTCTGGAATGACCAAGTTGTCACAATCATCCAGAGTAGATAACACCTCCTTAAGCAGTGCGCGGAGATGTTCTAATTTAAATTTAAATGTCACATCAGGTTCAGCTTGTTGAGAAATTTTTCCTGAATCTGAAATTTCCCCATCTGACAAAACCTCCCTCATGGCCACTTCAGATTGGTGTGAGGGTATGACAGAACAATTATCATCAGCGCCCTCCTGCTCTTCAGTGTTTAAAACAGAGCAATCGCGCTTTCTCTGATATTCAGGCATTTTGGATAAAATATTTGCTATGGAGTTATCCATTACAGCCGTCAATTGTTGCATGGTAATAAGCATTGGCGCGCTAGATGTACTAGGGGCCTCCTGCATGGGCAAAACTGGTGTAGACACAGTAGGAGATGATGTAGTATGTCTACTCCACTCATCTGAGGAATCATATTGGGCAATTTCATTATCTGTGGTAGTATTGTCCTTACTTTGGACGCTATGGCACAATTATCACACAATTTTGAATGGGGAGACACATTGGCTTTCATACATATAGAACATAGCTTATCCGAAGGTACAGACATGTTAAACAGGCTTAAACTTGTCAATAAAGCACAAAAACCGTTTTAAAATAAAACCGTTACTGTCTCTTTAAATTTTAAACAGAGCACACTTTATTACTGAATATGTGAAAAAGTATGAAGGAATTGTTCAAAATTTCACCACAGTGTCTTAAAGAATTAAAAGTATTGCATACCAATTTTCAGAGCTTTAACCCTTAAAATAACGGAACCGGAGCCGTTTACAGATTTAACCCCTATACAGTCCCAGCTACAGCCTTTGCTGTGACTTTACCAAGCCCAGAGGGGAATACGATACCAAATGACGCCTTCTAGAAACTTTTCCAACTACTTTCAGGTCCTCACACATGCATCTGCATGTCTTGCTCTCAAAAACAACTGCGCAGTAATGGCGCGAAAATGAGGCTCAGCCTACAACTGGGAAGGCCCTCCCTGACTGGAAAAGGTGTCTAACATAGTGCCTGACGTTAAAAAACGTTCCCCAAGTTTATAAGAGTGAATTATGAGCATAAACATGTATAAAATGACCAAATAAAGCAATCGATTTAGCCCATAAAAGTGTCTACCAGTTTTATAGCCCATATTAAGCCCTTTATTCTGTTTGAAACTAAGAAAATGGCTTACCGGTCCCCATGAGGGGAAATGACAGCCTTCCAGCATTACACAGTCTTGTTAGAAATATGGCTAGTCATACCTTAAGCAGAAAAGTCTGCTAACTGTTTCCCCCAACTGAAGTTACTTCATCTCAACAGTCCTATGTGGAAACAGCAATCGATTTTAGTTACTGTCTGCTAAAATCATCTTCCTCTCACAAACAGAAATCTTCATCCCTTTCTGTTTCAGAGTAAATAGTACATACCAGCACTATTTTAAAATAACAAACTCTTGATAGTAGAATAAAAAAACTACATTTAAACACCACATACTCTTAACCATCTCCGTGGAGATGTTGCCTGTGCAACGGCAAAGAGAATGACTGGGGTGGGCGGAGCCTAGGAGGGACTATATGGCCAGCTTTGCTGGGACTCTTTGCCATTTCCTGTTGGGGAAGAGATATTCCCACAAGTAAGGATGACGCCGTGGACCGGACACACCAATGTTGGAGAAAAGGCAGTTACACTAACAAAATTTTTACAGTGTATGTAACAAGTCAGCAGAGCATTGCACCCACTTGCAAATGGATGATTAACCCCTTAATAACAAAAACAGAATAATAAATGACAAAAACGTTTTTTAAACACAGTCACAACAACTGCCACAGTCTACTGTGATTGTTACCCTCCTCAAACACGACTTTGAAGCTTTTTGAGCCCTTCAGAGATGTCCTGTATCATGCAGAGGGAAGCTGAATGTCTGTCAGTATTTTTAGCTGCACAGAAAAGCACTAAAATAGGCCCTTCCCACTCATATTGCAACAGTGGAAAGCCTGTTTCTAGGCAAAAATCAAACCAGCCATGTGGAAAAAAACTAGGCCCCAATAAGTTTTGTCACCAAACATATATAAAAACGATTAAAATGCCAGCAAACGTTTTATATTACACTTTTATAAGAGTATGTATCTCTGTTAATAAGCCTGATACCAGTCGCTATCACTGCATTTAAGGCTTAACTTACATTAATCCGGTATCAGCAGCATTTTTCTAGCAAATTCCATCCCTAGAAATATATTAACTACACATACCTTATTGCAGGAAAACCTGCACGCCATTCTCCCTCTGAAGTTACCTCACTCCTCAGAATATGTGAGAACAGCCATGGATCTTAGTTACTTCTGCTAAGATCATAGAAAATGCAGGCAGATTCTTCTTCTAAATACTGCCTGAGATGAAACAGTACACTCCAGTACCATTTAAAAATAACAAACTTTTGATTGAAGTTAAAAAACGAACTATAATACACCACTCTCCTCTTACTACGTCCATCTTTGTTGAGAGTTGCAAGAGAATGACTGGATATGGCAGTGAGGGGAGGAGCTATATAGCAGCTCTGCTGTGGGTGATCCTCTTGCAACTTCCTGTTGGGAAGGAGAATATCCCACAAGTAATGGATGATCCGTGGACTGGATACACTTAACAAGAGAAAAATAATATCACTGTTAATCTTTATTAATACTAAAATGTAAGCTTTAAAAAACAATTCATACACATTAAGTAAAGGCTTTTATCACAGGAGTTACCTTTTTTGAATGTTTCAAGTGTCTTTTCCATTTGCTTTTGTTGATTTCTATCTGGAGTGGTAGCAGCAACATTAGCTTCTAGTTCTTTGACTTGTGCTTTTAGGTGTATTTCTTGTTCAGAAAGGCTCTGGTAATGATTACAATAAATATAATTATTTCGACATGCATCAGGTACATTCAGATGAATATAGGATTAAGATGTACCTGCAAACTTGCGGTGTACTTCTCAAAGGTATTTCTCATCTCCCGTGTGGTTAGACGCAATTTAGATACCTCTTCTTCAAGCTGAACTTTACGATCCTGAATCGCTGTGGCTTTATCCGAGTCGGTTTTAAGTTTGGACTCCATCTTTTGTAACTACAAATTGAAACCCAAACTTTTATTAAAGCAGTATTGGGAGCAAATTAAAAATATTTACTAACAGGTAAATCTTGTTTATGAGAGAGCTCATGTACAAAATGAAATCCATTTCTAGAATCTTTCAAGTTATTTTAAGAAGCTCCTGTCTTTTCGTTAATATACCAGATGAAACGAAAAATTGCACTCTCGGTCCCTAGTTTAAAAAACAAAATGTATGCAATTTTAAGCAACTTTTTAATTTACTCCCATTATCAATTTTTATTTGTTCTCTTGCTATCTTTATTTAAAAAGCAAGAATGTAAGTTTAAATGCCGGACCATTTTTGGTTCACAACCTGGGTTGTTCTTGCAGATTGGTTGCTAAATGTCAGCAATGAACAAGTGCTGTCCAGGGTCTGAACCTAAAATCATTAGCTTAGATGCCTTTTTCAAATAAAGAGAACAAGAGAACGAAGAAAAAATGATTATAGGCGTAAATTAGAGAGTTGCTTAAAATTTCAAAATATCTGAATCATGAAAGAAAAAAATTGGGTTTAGAATCCCTTTTCTTTCCTGAAAAGCCGAATCGATTCACACAATGTCACGTGACCCCTCCTCCAGAACGGTGCGCGCACACACAGGAGGATTCAAGACACAGCTCAGTCAGCAGCTGTCCCTCCTGCAACTTCCAAGGCTACATGGGCTTTACACGGGAGGACAGGGTTGTGAGTAAAAATGAGTGACACAGCACATAGGGGCCAAGGGTTGACAAGTTCAGGGGATTTGACCGGACAGTCCGTTTTAATGCGTGCACAATTGTTTTAGCTCTGCAATTTTGCCGATCCGATTTCTTCCACCTTTTGTTCAGGACAGGAAGAGTGCATGGGGTTAATAGGGAACCAACTACCGTGTTACTCATTTTCAGAGACATTAAAGCTAACAGGTCTCTGTCCATGAGGCATAACAGGGGCATCTTCTAAAGTAGAGAGAGACAATAAATTAACGGGGGAAGGAGGATAGGGAAGCCAGCAGCTGGAATGCCTGTCTTTTTAAAGCATCTGTGCTCCCTGACATATTAGCTACAACGGACCTACACCTTCC